>NC_084625.1:42579643-42762143 GCF_033978795.1 Nerophis ophidion
TTTTTTACCATGCAGGACGCTATTAATATTACAAAAATGTCCTCAATAAAACAGTATGACTGAACATTTAAAAAAACAACTACAAGAAGGATGTCGTTGTGTATGTTCTATAACCGGAAATAGAGGAATGTTTCGGCTCGCTTTATCCGTGTCCAAAGGCGAGGATGTGATTTCTCTGTGGTGTTTGTCATCAACCCTCCGTTCGTACGGCGATTATCTTCTTTCTTTATGTCCTCAGCCGTCAGAATGGAGCTCGGTGGAAGGTAGCTGGCTCGTAGCAGTTTCCGCTGTCAACCCTAAACGTTTGGAGGATGATCCACCGTCCGGTTCTTTTACACCAGGTAGGTCAAGCATCCATTGTTGCTGTGTAACGTTCGACGATGCAGCGGCCCACTGCTCGTTTGTTTATCCTCTTACTGTTCGACTCCATACGCGAAATATGTTTTTACATAAGCACATAACACCGAGGTGTCGAGTACAAGAGCAAAAGCTCTCAGTTGTTGGTGTTTTGTGGCGCTTATTTTGACCAAGAACTACTAATGACGGCTAATTAGCCACAGACATCAATGCCGTTTTATTCCGTAGAAGCAGCGTGTCTTATATTAAAGGACTACTGAAATGAGATTTTCTTATTTAAACGGGGATAGTGGGTCCATTCTATGTGTCATACTTGATCATTTTGCGAGATTGCCATATTCTTGCTGAAAGGATTTAGTAGAGAACATCGACGACAAAGTTCGCAACTTTTGGCCTCTAATAAAAAAGCCTTACCTGTACCGGAAGTAGCAGACGATGTGCGCGTGACGTCAAGGGTTGTAGAGCTCCTCACATCTGAACATTGTTTACAACCATGGCCACCAGCAGCTAGAGCGAGTCGGACCAAGAAAGCGACAATTTCCCCATTAATTTTAGCGAGGATGAAAGATTTGCGGATAAGGAAATTTAAAAGTGACGGACTAGAAAGAATAAAAAGGCGATTGCATTGGGAGTGATTAAGATGTTTTTAGACACATTTACTAGGATAAGTCTGGGAAATCCCTTATATTTCTATTGTGTTGCTAGTGTTTTAGTGAGTTAAATAGTACCTGATAGTCGGAGGGGTGTGTCCACGGGTGTCTTGACGCCAGTGTCTGAGGGAATTAGTCACGGCAGCATGACAGAAGCTCTCACCGATTCGTGGATGAGGATAGTGAGAGTGAAGGACTAGAATAGGGGTCGGCAACCCGCGGCTCCAGAGCCGCATGATTGATCTTTGGCTGCACATGGCTCAACTGCATAAACCCCCCCCCCCCCCATTGTTTCGGGTTTTCGGACTTTGGTGCCTCTCCCGGACATCACCCTGGGTTAACATTCTCCGATTATCACTTGGACTATAACATTGAGGGCGTGCCGTGATGGCTTTACTTTTAACGTCCTCTACAACATGTCATCGCCCGCCTTTACACCATACTATCTGCGTGCCGGCCGGACGCATGCATCTCACTGCTTCTATCGTCACACGTACGAGATTGCAAGGCATATAGACAACAGCCATACAGGTTACCCTGAAGGTTGTGATATAAACAGCTTTAACACTCTTACTAATATGCGCCACACTGTGAACCCACACCAAACAAGAATAAAAAACACATTTCGGGAGAACATCCTCACAGTAACACAACATAAACGCAACATAACAATTACCCAGAATCCCAAGCATCCATGACTCTTCCAGGCATTATTATACACTCCCGCGCCCCCAACCCCGCCCACCTCAACCGACGCACGCAGAAGGGGGGGGGGGGGGGGGGGGGTTCGGTGCTAGCGGGGTGTAAAATATAGCCTGGCAGAGTCATGTATGCTTGGGATTCTGGGTAATTGTTATGTTGTGTTTATGTTGTGTTACAGTGAGGATGTTCTCCCGAAATGTATTTTTCATTCTTGTTTGGTGTGGGTTCACAGTGTGGCGCATATTAGTAAGAGTGTTAAAGTTGTTTATATCACAACTTTCAGAGTAACCTGTATGGCTGTTGACTATATGCCTTGCAGTCGTGTACGTGTATCAGCGGAAGCCACGTACAACATGTTACTGGGCTGGCAAGCTGTTTGTACATGTTGTAGAAGGCGTCAAAGGCAATGGCTTCATAGCACGCCCTTATTATTGTTATCTGGGTGACCATCAGCAGATATTAGCGAGAATAGTGGCAGCTCCCATTATCTTTTTTATTTTGTGAAACGGGTCAAAATGGCTCTTTGAGTGGTAAAGGTTGCCGATCCCTGGACTAGAAGAAAAAAAAAAAAAAAAAAAAGACGACGGCAGTGGGAGCGATTCAGATATTATTAGACACATTTACTATCTGCTTATTGTGTTACTAGTGTTTTAGCGAGATTAGTCATACCTGAAAGTCGGAGGGGTGTGGTGACCGCCAGTGTCTCTGAGGGAAGCCACAGAGGAGCCAAGAAAGTCGCAGCTGCCTCTTTGACAGCTGCAGGAGGAACGACACAAGCTCCGCTCATGTTTACGGTAAGAGCCGACTTATCACCACAATATTCTCATCGAAACCTGCCGGTTGACATGTGGTAGAGAACCATGTTCGCTTGACCGCTCTGTTCCATATTAAAGCTTCACAACAAACAAAGAAACACCGGCTCTGTTTGTGTTGCTATAGCCGGCTGCAATACACCGCTTTCCACCAACATCTTTCTTCTTTGTAGTCTCCATTATTAATTAAGAAAATTGCAAAAGATTCAGCAACACAAAAGTCCAGAATACTGTGTAATTATGCGATAAAAACAGACTACTTTTAGCCGTCATCGGTGCTGGGAGAAGATGTCTGCTACCACTGTTGACGTCACGCGCACCTGTCATCATAGGTGTCATCATTCCGCGACGTTTTCAACAGGATACCTTGCGGGAAATTTAAAATTGCAATTTAGTAAACTAAACCGGCCGTATTGGCATGTGTTGCAATGTTAAGATTTCATCATTGATATATAAACTATCAGACTGTGTGGTCGGTAGTAGTGGGTTTCAGTAGGCCTTTAATATCCTGAATCCCAGCAGGTACACAACATTGATACAACGTTGTGAAGTCAATTGTTTTTTACATTGCGCTTTCCTCTAGTGACTCAAAGTGCTTTTACAAAGTGAAACCCAATATCTAAGTTACATTTAAACCAGTGTGGGTGACACTGGGAGCAGGTGGGTAAAGTGTCTTGCCCAAGGACACAACGGCAGTGACTAAGATGGCGGAAGCGGGGATCGAACCTGGAACCCTCAAGTGGCTGGCACGGCCACTCGACCAACCGAGCTATACCGCCCCAATGTTGATTACATTTGCATTTCCTTTTTAAAAAATGTATATTATCTGGAATTTTGTTTTGCAATGTTTTGCAAGACCAACTTTTTTTTTTACCTTGATCTGTTTTTGGGATCTGCATAAGTCCTGAAAATGTGCGCAGCTGTGCCTTTGTAGTCCGTGGGGACACCATATGTGGTTCTCAACCTTTTTTCAGTGATGTACCCCCTGTGAACATTTTTTAAATTCAAGTACCCCCTAATCAGATCAAAGCATTTTTGGTTGAAAAAAGAGATAAGGAAGTAAAATACAGCACTATGTCATCAATTTCTGATTTATTCAATTGTATAACAGTGCAAAAATAATGCTCATTTGTAGTGGTCTTTCTTGAACTATTTTGAAAAAAAGATATAAAGTTAACTAAAAACTTGGTGAATAATAAACAAGTGATTCAATTATAAATAAATATTTTTTCACATAGAAGTAATCATCAACTTAAAGTGCCCTCTTTGGGGATTGTAATAGAGATCCATCTGGATTCATGAACTTAATTCTAAACATTTATTCACAAAAAAAGAAATATTTAACATCAATATTTATGGAACATGTCCACAAAAAAATCTAGCTGTCAACACTGAATATTGCATTGTTGCATTTCTTTTCACATTTTATGAACTTACATTCATATTTTGTTGAAGTATTGTTCAATAAATATATTTAGAAAGGATTTCTGAATTGTTACTATTTTTAGAATATTTAAAAAAAATCTCACGTACCCTTTGGCATACCTTCAAGTACCCCCAGGGGTACGCGTACCCCCATTTGAGAACCACTGCCGTAGTCGATAAGCTTCTTTTTCTCTCTCTTCTTGTTATGGAGCATTTCTAATTTAAAGCAGTGTAAAGTTCTAACTCATATCTGTCAGTAGATATGAAAGGGCTGAAACATTTTGTCAGGTTCAAACACCGATGACGTTGATTAAACAGACAAGAAGCAAGGAATTAAACAGAGACATGTTGTCTGTCTATCTGTGTTAGCCCTGCGATGAAATGGTGACTTGTCCAAGGGTGTACCCCACCTACCGCCCAAATGCAGCTGAGAGAGGCTCCAGCGACCCCAAAAAGGGGCAAGCAGTAGAAAATGGATGGATGGATGGACTTTAAGACAACGTTGCAAAATAGTTGTGTTTGTAAATTGAGACAACGTTGAGGTGCAACGATGAATCCACGTTGTTGGCGGAGAAATGGTCACAACAATGAACTTAGCAACCTGACATTGAAAAAACGCTGTCAAAAAGTATGTTGTGATGGTGTTGTAGAATTTTGGTCGAGTAATGACCAAAATTCAGTGGTCAAATCAACGTCTGAACCCAATGTTGATTAAAGTTTGTCAGAAGGCATCTTGTTTCAACGTTATGTTTGAGTTGTAGAATTTTGGTCGAGAAATGACCAAAATTCATTGGTCAAATCAATGTCAGAACCCGACGTTGATTAAACGTTGTCAGAAGGCATGTTGTTTCAACGCTATTTTTGATTTGGAGAATTTTGGTTGAAAAATGACCAAAGTTTAGTGGTTAAATCAACGTCAAAACCCGACGTTGATTAAACCTTGTCAGAAGGCATGTTGTTTCAACGTTATATTTGAGTTGGAGAATTTTGGTTGAAAAATGACCAAAGTTTAGTGGTCAAATAGACGTCAGAACCCGATGTTGATTAAAGGTTGTCGGAAGACATGGTGTTTCAACGTTATGTTTGAGTTGTAGAATTCTCCCGTCCAAAGGCAAAACCCAGTCACTCAATTTTGGTCAAAACTGAGCTGATAATAATTTTGGAGTTCCTAGGTGGTATGCTTTACATTAGTGTGTGCGATATTGTAATTTGTTCCGTAAGTAAGCTGTTACGCGCATGGCAGGACCTAGCAACTACCACATAACCGCGTGGATACAACAAAAAACCTAGTATCTCAAGGGACCAATCGGAACTTCTTTGTCAGTCGCCTTATTGTCTTTAACGAGACATTTGCACGAATGGGGGCCGACGGTCAACCTGATTATGTGATATTATGGCACGAGGGGATATTTGGAAGATTGGCCCAGGATGTTGCAAGCACCTTCATTAAATGTATTGCTCTTGATTCTTCCCCTTGCATACTCTTTTGGGCAGATAACTGTGGAGGTCAAAATAAAAACTGGACGCTGTACACCTTTCTTGCCCAATGTGCAAACGCAGAATGGGGCCCACCCGAGATTGTGATAAAATATCTGGAGAAAGGGCACACGTTCATGAGAGCAGATTCAATCCATGGCTCAATCGGCAAGAAAATGAAAGCTCAAGAAAACATCTATACGTTTGATGACTTTGTAGATCTTTGTAAGACAGCATCAAGATAGGTTGGTTTTCCTTTGTTTTCTCAAAATCAGCTAGAAGTGAGTTACTAAGTTTTGCCTTTGGACGGGAGAATTGTGGTTGAGAAATTACCAAAATTCAGTGGTCAAGTCAATGTCAGAACCTGCTGTTGATTAAAGGTTGTCAGAATGCATGTTGTTTCAACAATATGTTTGAGTTGTAGCATTTTGGTCCAGAAATTACCAAAATTCAGGGGTCAAATCAAGTTCAGAACCCGACGATGACTAAACGTTGTCTAAAAGCAAGTTGTTTCAATGTTATGTTTGAGTTGTAGAATTTTGGTGGAGAAATGACCAAAATTCAGTGGTCAAATCAACGTCTGAACCCGACGTTGATTAAACGTTGCCTGAAAGCATGTTGTTTCAACGCTATGTTTGAGTTGTAGGATTTTGGTTTAGAAATGACCCAGATTCAGTTGGCAAATCAACGTCAGAATCCGGCGTGACAGAGGTTCTCCAATTGGTTTCGTTGTAAGCCGACTTGTATTTATTATTTACGAGTTACAATGAATTAAAAATGAAATACAAACCCCGTTTCCATATGAGTTGGGAAATGACCAAAATTCAGTGATCAAATCAACGTCAGAACCCGATGTTGATTAAACGTTGTCAAAATGCATGTTGTTTCAACGTTATGTTTGAGTTGTAGAATTTTGGTTGAGAAATGACCAAAATTCAGTGGTCAAATCAACTTTAAAACCCGACATTGATTAAACGTTGCCTGAAAGCATGTTGTTTCAACGCTATGTTTGAGTTGTAGGATTTTGGTTTAGAAATGACCCAGATTCAGTTGGCAAATTAACGTCAGAATCCGGCGTGACAGAGGTTCTCCAATTGGTTTTGTTGTAAGCCGACTTGTATTTATTATTTACGAGTTACAATGCATTAAAAATAAAATACAAACCCCGTTTCCATATGAGTTGGGAAATGACCAAAATTCAGTGATCAAATCAACGTCAGAACCCGACGTTGATTAAACGTTGTCATAAGGCATGTTGTTTCAACGTTATGTTTGAGTTGTAGAATTTTGGTTGAGAAATGACCAAAATTCAGTGGTCAAATCAACTTTAGAACCCGACGTTGATTAAACGTTGCCTGAAAGCATGTTGTTTCAACGCTGTTTGAGTTGTAGGATTTTGGTTTAGAAATGACCCAGATTCAGTTGGCAAATTAACGTCAGAATCCGGCGTGACAGAGGTTCTCCAATTGGTTTCGTTGTAAGCCGACTTGTATTTATTATTTACGAGTTGCAATGCATTAAAAATAAAATACAAACCCCGTTTCCATATGAGTTGGGAAATGACCAAAATTCAGTGATCAAATCAACGTCAGAACCCGACGTTTATTAAACATTGTCAGAAGGCATGTTGTTTCAACGTTATGTTTGAGTTGTAGAATTTTGGTTGACAAATTACCAAAATTCAGTGGTCAAATCAACGTCAGAACCCGACGTTGATTAAACGTTGTCATAAGGCATGTTGTTTCAACGTTATGTTTGAGTTGTAGAATTTTGGTTGAGAAATGACCAAAATTCAGTGGTCAAATCAACTTTAGAACCCGACGTTGATTAAACGTTGCCCGAAAGCATATTGTTTCAACGCTATGTTTGAGTTGTAGGATTTTGGTTTAGAAATGACCCAGATTCAGTTGGCAAATTAACGTCAGAATCCGGCGTGACAGAGGTTCTCCAATTGGTTTCGTTGTAAGCCGACTTGTATTTATTATTTACGAGTTGCAATGCATTAAAAATAAAATACAAACCCCGTTTCCATATGAGTTGGGAAATGACCAAAATTCAGTGATCAAATCAACGTCAGAACCCGACGTTTATTAAACATTGTCAGAAGGCATGTTGTTTCAACGTTATGTTTGAGTTGTAGAATTTTGGTTGAGAAATTACCAAAATTCAGTGGTCAAATCAACGTCAGAACCCGACGTTGATTAAACGTTGTCATAAGGCATGTTGTTTCAACGTTATGTTTGAGTTGTAGAATTTTGGTTGAGAAATGACCAAAATTCAGTGGTCAAATCAACTTTAGAACCCGACGTTGATTAAACGTTGCCTGAAAGCATATTGTTTCAACGCTATGTTTGAGTTGTAGGATTTTGGTTTAGAAATGACCCAGATTCAGTTGGCAAATTAACGTCAGAATCCGGCGTGACCGAGGTTCTCCAATTGGTTTCGTTGTAAGTCGACTTGTATTTATTATTTACGAGTTACAATGCATTAAAAATAAAATACAAACCCCGTTTCCATATGAGTTGGGAAATGACCAAAATTCAGTGATCAAATCAACGTCAGAACCCAACGTTTATTAAACATTGTCTGAAAGCATGTTGTTTCAACGTTATGTTCAAGTTGTAGAATTTTGGTTGAGAAACCATCACAATTCAGTGGTCAAATTAACATCAGAACCCGGCGTTGTCTAAACTTTGTCAGAAAGCATGTTGTTTCAACGTTATGTTCAAGTTGTAGAATTTTGGTTGAGAAATGACCAAAATTCAGTGGTCAAATCAACTTTAGAACCCGACGTTGATTAAACGTTTTCAGAAAGCATGTTGTTTCAACGTTACGTTTGAGTTGTACAATTTTGGTTGAGAAATGACCAGAATTCAGAGGTAAAATCAATTCGAACCCGACAATTATTAACATTGTCTGAAAGCATGTTGTTTCAACGTTATGTTTAAGTTTTAGAATCTTGTTTGAGAAATGAACACAATTTAGTGGTCAAATCAACGTCAGAACCCGACGCTGACTAAACTTTGTCAGAAGGCATGTTGTTTCAACGTCATGTTCAAGTTTTAGAATTTTGGTTGAGAAACCATCACAATTCAGTGGTCAAATTAACATCAGAACCCGGCGTTGATTAAACGTTGTCTGAAAGCATGTTTCAACGTTATGTTTGAGTTGTATAATTTTGGTTGAGAAATGACGAAAATTCAGTGGTCAATTCAACGTCAGAACCCGACGTTGATCAAACGTTGTCAGAAGGCAAGTTGTTTCAATGTTAGGTTTGAATTGTAGAATTTTGGTTGAGAAATGACCAAAATTCAGTGGTCAAATCAACATCAGAACCCGACGATGATTAAACATTGTCGGAAGGCATGTTGTTTCAACGTTATGTTTGAGTGGTAGAATTTTGGTTGAGAAATGACCAAAATTCAGAAGTCAAATCAACATTTGAACCCGACAATTATTAACATCGTCTGAAAGCATGTTGTTTCAACGTTATGTTTATGTTGTAGAATCTTGTTTGAGAAATGACCAAAATTCAGTGTTCAAATCAACTTAGGAACCCGATGTTGATTAAACTTTGTCAGAAGGCATGTTGTTTCAACGTTATGTTTGAGTTGTAGAATTTTGGTTGAGAAATGACCAAAATTCATTGGTCAAATCAACGTCAGAGCCCGACGTTGATCAAACGTTGTCAGAAGGCAAGTTGTTTCAATGTTAGGTTTGAATTGTAGAATTTTGGTTGAGAAATTACCAAAATTCAGTGGTCAAGTCAATGTCAGAACCTGCTGTTGATTAAAGGTTGTCAGAATGCATGTTGTTTCAACAATATGTTTGAGTTGTAGCATTTTGGTCCAGAAATTACCAAAATTCAGGGGTCAAATCAAGTTCAGAACCCGACGATGACTAAACGTTGTCTAAAAGCAAGTTGTTTCAATGTTATGTTTGAGTTGTAGAATTTTGGTGGAGAAATGACCAAAATTCAGTGGTCAAATCAAATCAAATTGAGAAATCATCACAATTCAGTGGTCAAATTAACATCAGAACCCGGCGTTGATTAAACGTTGTCTGAAAGCATGTTTCAACGTTATGTTTGAGTTGTACAATTTTGGTTGAGAAATGACCAAAATTCAGAGGTCCAATCAACATTTGAACTTGACAATTATTAAACATTGTCTGAAAGCATGTTTCAACGTTATTTTTGAGTTGTAGAATCTTGTTTGAGAAATGACCACAATTTAGTGGTCAAATAAACATCAGAACCCGACGTTGTCTAAACTTTGTCAGAAGGCATGTTGTTTCAACGTTATGTTCAAGTTATAGAATTTTGGTTGAGAAATCATCACAATTCAGTGGTCAAATTAACATCAGCACCCGGCGTTGATTAAGCGTTGTCTGAAAACATGTTGTTTCAACGTTATGTTTGAGTTGTACAATTTTGGTTGCGAAATGACCAAAATTCAGAGGTCAAATCAACATTTGAACCCGACAATTATTAAACATTGTCTGAAAGCATGTTGTTTCAACGTTATGTTTAAGTTGTAGAATCTTGTTTGAGAAAGGACCAAAATTCAGTGTTCAAATCAACTTAAGAACCCGATGTTGATTAAACTTTGTCAGAAGGCATGTTGTTTCAACATTATGTTTGAATTGTAGAATTTTGGTTGAGAAATGACCAAATTTCAGTGGTCAATTCAACATCAGAACCCGATGTTGATTAAAGGTTGTCAGAAGGCATGTTGTTTCAACGTTATGTTTGAGTTGTAGAATTTTGGTGGAGAAAAGACCAAAATTCATTGGTCAAATCAACGTCAGAGCCCAACATTGATTAAACGTTGTCAGAAGGCAAATTGTTTCAATGTTAGGTTTGAGTTGTAGGATTTTGGTTGAGAATTGACCAAAATTCAGTGGTCAATTCAACGTCAGAACCCGATGTTGATTAAAGGTTGTCAGAAAGCATGTTGTTTCAACGTTATGTTTGAGTTGTAGAATTTTGGTGGAGAAATGACCAAAATTCATTGGTCAAATCAACGTCAGAGCCCGCCGTTGATCAAACGTTGTCAGAAGGCAAGTTGTTTCAATGTTAGGTTTGAATTGTAGAATTTTGGTTGAGAAATGACCAAAATTCAGTGGTCAAATCAACGTCAGAACCCGACGTTGATTAAACATTGTCGGAAGGCATGTTGTTTCAACGTTATGTTTGAGTGGTAGAATTTTGGTTGAGAAATGACGAAAATTCAGTGGTCAATTCAACGTCAGAGCCCGACGTTGATCAAACGTTGTCAGAAGGCATGTTGTTTCAACGTTATGTTTGAGTGGTAGAATTTTGGTTGAGAAATGACGAAAATTCAGTGGTCAATTCAACGTCAGAACCCGATGTTGATTAAAGGTTGTCAGAAGGCATGTTGTTTCAACGTTATGTTTGAGTTGTAGAATTTTGGTTGAGAAATGACCAAAATTCAGTGGTCAAATCAACTTTAGAACCCGACGTTGATTAAACGTTTTCAGAAAGCATGTTGTTTCAACGTTATGTTTGAGTTGTACAATTTTGGTTGAGAAATGACCAGAATTCAGAGGTAAAATCAACATTTGAACCCGACAATTATTAACATTGTCTGAAAGCATGTTGTTTCAACGTTATGTTTAAGTTGTAGAATCTTGTTTGAGAAATGACCATAATTTAGTGGTCAAATCAACGCCAGAACCCGACGCTGACTAAACTTTGTCAGAAGGCATGTTGTTTCAACGTTATGTTTGAGTTGTAGAATTTTGGTTGAGAAATGACCAAATTTCAGTGGTCAATTCAACGTCAGAACCCGATGTTGATTAAAGGTTGTCAGAAAGCATGTTGTTTCAACGTTATGTTTGAGTTGTAGAATTTTGGTGGAGAAATGACCAAAATTCATTGGTCAAATCAACGTTAGAGCCCGACGTTGATTAAACGTTGTCAGAAGGCAAGTTGTTTCAATGTTAGGTTTGAGTTGTAGAATATTGGTTGAGAAATTACCAAAATTCAGTGGTCAAATCAACTTCAGAACCCGACATTGATGAAACATTGTCAGAAGGCATGTTGTTTCAACGTTATGTTTGAGTTGTAGAATTCTGGTTGAGAAATGACCAAAATTCAGTGGTCAATTCAACATCAGAACCCGATGTTGATTAAAGGTTGTCAGAAGGCATGCTGTTTCAACGTTATGTTTGAGTTGTAGAGTATTGGTGGAGAAATGACCAAAAATCAGTGGTCAAATCAACGTCATAGCCCGACGTTGATTAAACGTTGTCAGAAGGCAAGTTTTTTCAATGTTAGGTTTGAGTTGTAGAATTTTGGTTGAGAAATGACCAAAATTCAGTGGTCAAATCAACGCCTGGTTCTGACGTTGATTTGACTTCTGAGTTTGGTCTTATTTATGTAAAAAAAAATTCTATACTGTTTTAATCAAGCTTTGATTTAATTTGATGGTGGACTCAAACAAATTCAAATACAACAAATTGTTCAATAATTATTATTTTTTTGTGCAACAAATTAATATGTTCCTGACACACAGCTCAATGTTTAGCTCCAAGTCTAGCTTGTTTGCTATTTTTTGCTTAGTTGTTTGGTATCTGCTAGCCTACTATGTTTACTTTTGTGCCAATGACTTGATTAAATACAAGAAAAGACCAACCATGTGTGCACAAGTAAACACTCTGCAGGACTGCTTGTATCGGAGTGCCTATTTTGGAGGGTCTCGATGCCTATACTGGAGATATCATCTGATACTGATATCAGTGGGGATCCTGGGGTTTCTCCCCCTCTTTATCAAAGTGCTGGGAATCGCACCTTTTTTTTGGCCCCATCGGGATTGGTTTATAGCCGTAATTAATTTTAAAAAGTACATAGACTGTCACCAACTTGTGTGGATTCTTTCTTTGGACACTCAACTCCATTGAACGCAGTAGTATGTTTCGCGCAATGTGTGGCTGTACGATGACTGAGATGCTGTACGAAAACCGAGGATACGTGTTGGACAGATTTTGTGGGGTGTACGAAACCTGTGGTACCACTGTAATCTGGTGTATGAATGATGTTGAATGCCAATTGCGTCCACTTGTCATTGCTGTGCCCCCTTTACACAAAGCGGAGGAAAGGATATGGCAAACATCAAACAAGACACCAACCAACAGAGTTGTTGGGAATTTGTCCTTGCATGAATGCATGCACGGATAAGTAAAATTAATTTTACTTCATGCATGCATGAAGTAAAATTAAGATAATTTGTTCTCTAACTATATTAATTTACTTATTTAACTTTGTCCTTGGCTGGTCTGGTTAATGAGGACGGCATTGATTGGCTGCCAACGACTCATCAGGATTAGGAACAAGCAGTGGCCGGCTGTGTTTCCCACCTAGGCCTTCAGTGATGTCCGACTTCAATGATTACCTCTCAAAATACCATCATTTAACCTACTCAGCCTAGTGGGTCGAGTGTCCGCCCTGACATCGGTAGGTCGTGAGTTCAAACCCCGGCCGAGTCAGACCAAAGACTATAAAAATGGGACCCATTATCTCCCTGCTTGGCACTCAGCATTAAGGGTTGGAATTGGGGGTTAAATCACCATAAATGATTCCCGGGCGCGGCACCGCTGCTGCTCACTGCTCCCCTCACCTCCCAGGGGGTGATCAAGGGTGATGGGTCAAATACAGAGAATAATTTCGCCACACCTAGTGTGTGTGTGACAATCATTGGTACTTTAACTTTTAATTTATGTCCCCACATAACACAGAAACACATCAACAGTGTACAAAACAGGCTATTTTCTAGTACATTTAACAATCAATAAACACGCATCAGCAATTAAAACATATCTTATGTGGTTCTGTCAAAATTAAAATTGTAAAAAGCTCGGTTGGTAAAGTGGCCGTGCCAGCAACTTTAGGGTTGCAGGTTCGATTCCCGCTTGTGCCAACCTAGTCACTGCCGTTGTGTCCTTGGGCAAGACACTTTACCCACCTGCTCCCAGTGCCACCCACACTGGTCTAAATGTAACTTAGATATTGGGTGTCACTATGTAAAGCGCTTTGAGTCACTTGAGAAAAGCGCTATATAAATATAATTCACTTCACTTCACTTCACTTTAAACGTGAAAAAATAAATAAATAAATTATTTGAACTTGTGGTGGAAGGTCCGAAGCTTAAACAGCAAACAAAGAAAATTTAGTACAGAAGTTTTATTTTCCCATAATCAAAAAGTACAAAGTTAGATTGAATTGCCCATGCAGACGGACAACGTCCTCCGGAGGACTTGGATGATCGAGAATCATGCGAATCACACACAGTATTGGTCTACTGGCCATTTATATGTTTCCCTCATGTGTCAAGGTCCCGTTGTTTTGGACCTGTTTGTTCTGCGACATCCTTAAATCCCTTAGTCATAATAGACAGTCAAAACATTTTGTAGAATGGTCAGACCGACCACAAATTCAACTCTCGCCCACATATAATCCATCAATGGTTCCGAATAGGAAAAAAAGAAACGAGCAGACATTAAGGCTTTTTGACAGACTTTATTTTCGGACTTCGACAGACACAAAATATGGTACAAAAGGTCAGAAATTCCACTACAAACTCACAATTTGTAACACCCATTCGAGGCCGTATAAGCCAGTGGTACCGCTCGTAGTTGGTTAGTTCGAGGGGAAGTGGCGGGCATTTCCCCATTTCATCACCAGGACAGCTGAGCTAGCTTCCGGGGTTGGCCGACATAGTCTCACGAGATGTACTGAAGCTTCTCTTTAAATATCTTTCTGGAAAATGGCTTTGCACATATATATCTGCCACCTAATCAGCGTTTTAAAGGGAAATTTAAAGTACCAATAATTGTCACACATACACACAAGGTGTGGTGAAATTTGTCCTCTGCATTTGACCCATCCCCTTGTTCACCCCCTGGGATGCGAGGGGAGCACTGAGCAGCAGTGGTGACCACGCCCCGGAATAATTTTTGGTGATTTAACCCCCAATTCCAACCCTTGATGCTGAGTGCCAAGTAAGGAGGTAACGGATCCCATTTTTATGGTCTTTGGTATGACTTAGCCGGGTTTTGAATTCCCAACCTACCGATCTCAGGGCGGACACTCTAACCCATGGGTGTCAAACTCTGGCCCGCGGGCCAAGTTTGTCCCGCCCTGTAATTTAATTTGGCCCTTGAGGCAATATGAAATTAACATTAGAGCTGGCCCTCCGGTATTATACAGCGGCGGTGCCGCTGTAACAGCGCATTCACTGCTAATACTCATACATGCCAACCCTCCCGATTTTCCTGGACTCCCAAATTTCAGTGCCCCTCCCGAAAATCTTCTGGGGTAACCATTCTCCCGAATTTCTCCCCATTTCCACCCGGACAACAATATTGGGGGTCTGCCTTAACGGCACTGCCTTTAGCGTCCTCTACAACCTGTCGTCTCGTCCGCTTTTCCTGCATAGAAATAGCGTGCCAACCCAGTCACATAATATATGCGGCTTTTACACACACACACACACACACACACACACACACACACACACACACACACACACACACACACACACACACACACACACACACACACACACAAGTGAATGCATTGCATACTTGTTCAACAGCCATACCGGTCACACTGAGGGTGGCCGTATAAACAACTTTAACAATCTTACAAATATATGAACCAAACTGTGAACCCACACCAAACAAGAACAACAAACACATTTCAGGAGAACATCCACACCGTAACACAACATAAACACAACAGAACAAATACCCAGCCCCCCTTGCAGCACTAACTCTTCCCGAATGCTACAATATACCCCCCCCCATCCCCCACCACCACCAAGCAATAAATAACGTTTTACTCATGCACTTTCTCTTGCTACTTCAAGGCTTGAATGTTTGATTCATTCATTATTGTTATTTTATTTGCAAATTTATTATTAGCCTGTGAAAAAAGTTTATTTTGATATTTACCACAGAGGGCTGCAAATAAAAAAGAGGCATTTAAATTTTATTTGATATGCCAATGATATTTTTTAATTATTATTATTATTATTATTTAAAACTCAATTTTACATGTCACTATAAAGTTATATAAGCCTTGCTTGTTCAATATTCAATGCAAAACTTGTTTGGGTCCCTATTAAAAGGTTAATTTGTACAACCTTGGTCCGTGACTTTATTCAGTTTTAAATTTTGACCCACTCTGTATTTTAGTTTGACACCCCTGTTCTAACCCCTAGTTTTGTTCTCCTTCTTTGTGGGTTAAAAAAATTAGCTATCTTAAATTCAATTGTGGCTCTGCTGATCCGCATAGCACCGCCACGGCTCAAACGTAAATGTCACGTTCAACGTGAGGCCATCTAGAAGGCCTTACTGACAACAACTCGTGAACTTATTGGCTATCGCAATTATCTATCAACTGTATGTATCTGTTAACTTACAGACATTGTCGATTTGGAAGGCCTCAGGGAAATTTGGTACAGCATGGCAACAATAGCTAGCTGAATACTGATTGGATACAAACTCTAATCTAAAAATAACAGCACTGGACATGAAGAGAATATGAATACCTTTATATATTTAGCGAAAGTAAATAAAAATGTACTTCTACCTTTAATTATGATCATGATTTGGTCACGCAGCTTACTGCGAGGTTTGTTCTGCCAGGATGCAAACGGACTATTCTGGATAAGGCTATCAGGTAGGAACATATTTAATCATCTTCACTCAAAAAGGTACAAAAACGGAAAACAAGGCTAATCGCACTGGGAGTTAAAGTAAATACTTAGCATAGACTATGGCAGGGGTCGGGAACCTTTTTGGCTGAGAGAGAGCCAAGAATCCAAATATGTTAAAAATGTATTTCCGTAAAAGCCATATATTTTTTTCAACACTAAACACAACTAAACGCGTGCATTTTTAAGTAAGACCAACATTTCTAAAGTATAATAGGTCTCTTATTATTTGTAGTAACAATGGTATTCTGAAGCTAACTGTGGAGGGGGCGTGGCCTGCGGCCTGCAGCGAAGCGGGTGTTGCCAGGACCGACCTCGAAATCCGCGACAGGTGCGTAGATGGCCCACCTGGGCCCTGTTATCTAATCACCTGTCGCTCTGTTTAAAAGCAGCTGCCAGGAGGAGAGATGGGGTTGGGGCTGGAGCCAGAGCGTGAGCGAGAACAAAAGAGAAAAAGACAATTGCTGGAAAGCAACTGAGAGACTTATTGAAAAATAAAAAAATATTGTAACCCTGAAACAGGGTCTCAAGTTGGTCTGAAGAACCCCCAGGAGGGCAAGGCCTAAATTAACCAATAATAAATAAATCACTTCTTACCCTTAATGCAACTTCTTGAACAAGTGCGGTAGAAAAAGGATGGACGGATTCAAATGCATGAGCATGTTTTATTTTTTGAACAATATTTTCAACAGTTTGATTACAAGTGGAATTATTCATTACTTATCGTGTTAAGTAATGTCAGCTCATATTTATCCGAGAGCCAGAGGCAGTCATCAAAAGAGCCACATCTGGCTCGCGAGCCATAGGTTCCCTACCCTTGGACTATGGCATAGCAAGAAACAAACAATCTGTGGCAATTAACAACTCGCATGAGTATGGAAACAGACCTGAAACGAGCAACATGAACTATAGTATCGCATAAAACAAGCATGAAACTACTAACTAACATAACTATGGCATGGAGCAAGTAATGACACCGTTCCGACTGACTGGCAAAGACAGGCTTAAATCATTGTCTCCTGATTAGAGCAGGTGCGTGTCCCGAACACCAGAGGCAGGTGAAACCAATAAGTCGCCATGGAAACCAAAACAAACAAGGGTGCACAAAAACAAGAACTAACAGAGTCTTAAAACTAACAGAAAATAACAAAAACATGATCCAGACCACAGATCATGCCAGATTTCTGGTTCTGTTAGGCCAGCGGAGAAGGCCTAACTGGCCCTGACGGCACATCACTGTGAACAAGTAGAAGAAAGGCTACCTTTGGAGACCATTAGTAAGCGCAGATAATTTCATTTCCATCCTTCCTGTTTCCTTCTACTGTGTGTGTGCTGAATGAGTAATGATGTCATTGTGAAGGCAATTATGTCCGTTTATCTCGGGCGAAAATGTAGGAAGGACATGTGGATATTTCCCCGGAGAACGCAACATGTGTGTTTGTGTAGTAAGCTGTATCACAATAATGAAAGAAACAACACCATCGCTCCAGCCATGCTGGTGGAACTTGTTAACAGAACATTTTAAGTGGAACAATTCAACGAACCCTTCTAAGTGATCTCTGTCAAAGAAACATGGATTGGGTAATAAAAAAGGAATAGATTTGATCTGAAAGGATTACACTAATAGAACGAGCAAGATTGGATGAGGATGAAGAACCTGAACTACAAAGTGGTCAAAAACACACATTCTAAAATATAATCAAAAGCGTACTGTACCAACATACTGGTATCTGGACAACACTACACTGCATAATGTTGTTTACTTAGCGATGTTGATACAGTGTGGAGCATCTCTAAGTTAGTAATCATTCTAAAAAGATGAAGTATGCTGCTATTTTTTTTCTCTTCTAAAATAAATGCATATAGATATTATTTTAGACATACACCTGCTGCTTTTGCTCTGCTTGTTTGAGTGTTTGTAACCAGGCACCCCTCTCCTTCTTCTCCTCCTCCTCCTCCTCCTTCCCTCAGGTTTTGGTCTGCTTTGGGTTGACTGGTCATAATGCTGATGCAGCTCTGTAGTATTAAGGTCAGTGTGCCCCCCATGCTTCCCCCATGACCATCCATGTTCCTTTCCATGTGTCTGCTTGCCACAATCCAGCCAGAATTCTGTGAATCCAAAAATAAAATTTGCATTCCCTATGAAGTAGTACAAACCCTGTTTCCAAATGAGTTGGGAAATTGTGTTAGATGTAAATATAAACAGAATACAATAATTTGCAAATGATTTTCAACCCATATTCAGTTGAATATGCTATAAACACAACATATTTGATGTTCAAACTGATAAACATTTGTATTTATTATTTTGCAAATAATCATTAACTTTACAATTTGATGCCAGCAACACATTACAAAGAAGTTGGGAAAGGTGGCAATAAATACTGATTAAGCTGAGGAATGCTCCTCAAACACTTATTTGGAACATCCCACAGGTGTGCAGGCTAATTGGGAACAGGTGGGTGCCATGATTGGGTATAAAAACAGCTTCCCAAAAAATGCTCAGTCTTTCACAAGAAAGATTGGGGCGAGGTACACCCCTTTCAATCAATCAATGTTTATTTATACAGCCCTAAATCACCAGTGTCTCAAAGGGCTGCCCAAACCACAACACAAACCACAACAACATCCTTGGTAGGGCCCACATAGGGGCAAGGAAATCTCACCCCAGTGTGACGTCGGTGACAGTGACAATGATAACTAAGAGAAACCTTGGAGAGGACCCCCACTAAGGGGCCGAGAGCAATGGATGTCGAGCGGGTCTAACATGATACTGTGAAAGTTCAATCTATAGTGGATCCAACACAACCGTGAGAACCCGTCCATAGTGGAGCCAACAGGAAACCATCCCAAGCGGAGGCAGATCAGCAGCGCAGAGATATCCCCAGCCGATACACAGGCGAGCAGTCCATCCTGGGTCGCGACTCTGGACGAGCGGTCCATCTTGTGTCCCGACTCTGGACAGCCAGTACTTCACCCATGGCCACCGGACCGGACCCTCTCCACAAGGGAGAGTGGGACAGAGGAGAAAAAGAAAAGAAACGGCAGATCAACTGATTTAAAAAGGGGGTCTATTTAAAGGCCTACTGAAACCCACTACTACCGACCACGCAGTCTGTTTATATATCAATGATGAAATATTAACATTGCAACACATGCCAATACGGCCGGTTTAGTTTACTAAATTACAATTTTAAATTTCCCGCGGAGTTTCTTGTTGAAAATGTCGCGGAATGATGACGCATGCGCGTGACGTCTCGAGTTGGAGAGGACATATTAGCGCAGCACCACTTGCGGCTAAAAGTCGTCTCTTTTCATCGCGCAATTACACAGTATTCTGGACATCTGTGTTGCAGAATCTTTTGCAATGTGTTCAATTAATAATGGAGAAGTCAAAGTGCAAAGATGGAGGTAGGAAGCTTTAGCCTTTAGCCACACAAACACACGGTGATTCCTTGTTGAAAATTCCCGAAGGTGAAGCTTTACTATGTATCAGAGCGGTCAAGCGAACATGGATCACGACTACATGTTGACCGGCAGTGTGGAAAAGTGTTCTGTGGTCTGACGAATCCACATTTCAAATTGTTTTTGGAAATGTTCGACATCGTGTCATCCGAACCAAATGGGAAGCGAACCATCCAGACTGTTATCGACGCAAAGTTCAAAAGCCAGCATCTGTGATGGTATGGGGGTGCATTAGTGCCCAAGGAATGGGTAACTTACACATCTGTGAAGGCACCATTAATGCTGAAAGGTACATACAGGTTTTGGAACAACATATGCTGCCATCTAAGCGCCGTCTTTTTTTATTGATGCCCCTGCTTATTTCAGCAAGACAATGCCAAGCCAGATTCAGCACGTGTTACAACAGCGTGGCTTCGTAAAAAAAGAGTGCGGATATTTTCCTGGCCCGCCTGCAGTCCAGACCTGTCTCCCATCGAAAATGTGTGGCGCATTATGAAGCGTAAAATACGACAGCGACTGTTGAACGACTGAAGCTCTACATAAAACAAGAATGGGAAAGAATTCCACTTTCAAAGCTTCAACAATTAGTTTCCTCAGTTCCCAAACGTTTATTGAGTGTTGTTAAACGAAAAGGTGATGTAACACAGTGGTGAACATGCCCTTTCCCAACTACTTTGGCACGTGTTGCAGCCATTAAATTCTAAGTTAATTATTATTTGCAAAAAAAATATATAGTTTATGATTTAGAACATCAAATATCTTGTCTTTGTAGTGCATTCAATTGAATATGGGTTGAAAAGGATTTGCAAATCATTGTATTCCGTTTATATTTACATCCAACACAATTTCCCAACTTATATGGAAACGGGATTTGTACCTCTGTTTTAATTTGTAATCAGTTCCAGAAGGTCAGAAGAAGACTAAATTGTACAAAAAAAATGAAAAGTAATTTTTACCATGAGATAAATCCATTCAAGAAATTACACAAAACACATTTGAATAGAGCAGGGTTATTCAGCTAAAAGTCCAGTTAGTCCAAATACGGCAAAAGCAAAACGGGCGAGTTTGTTACGTACAAATATATGTTTGACCGTACGATAACTGGGTAATGTTATTAGACGGTAAACGAAGATCAGGGCAAATTTTTGGTGAAAATGTTTTATCTAATAACAAATCTTACAACAAGTGGTTTATGCAAAAGCCAAAGTATTGTTCTTCCTGTAATACAGGGTTTCCTTTACATTTAATTGATTGTCATCCCTAGTATTCGTATCAAGACTTAGACTTAGACAAACGTCATTGATTCATAAGGGAAATTATTCCGCACGGTACCTCTGTTTCAAAGGATGAATAGGGTAGGATGGAAAGGATAATGCAGGAATAAAAATGTACCATAGTAGTAATATAAAATATAACATATATAATACGTACATATTATATATACAGTATCTATGATGTACTGATATTCTATTATTATACTATATTTTGATATAATGTATACAATATATAAAAAATCCCAATTACCATGTACAATATTACAGTATATATATAACAGCTGCAGCAAAAAAACATCTTATTTATAATATCCATGTAGCGAGTGAGCGTGCAGATAACCTAAAAATGTACTTTTAAACATTTTGAATGGATTCAGTAAACTAATAAATAACAATTCCGATTCAATCCAATCCAGTCCACTTTATTCATATTGCACGTTTAAAAAACCAGAAGTTTCACAAAGTTGAGACATGTATACTCGGAGAATCAGTAATATAAAACATTCAACTAGAAAATAATAAATACATACAATACATCAGAGAAAATAAAATAGACTAAAATCATACAACTCTCATGCTGGTTTAAATGCCAAATAGGTAAAAATATGTTTTAAGACGTGATTTAAAACTCATTAAGGAGGGAGCCGTCCAAATAGCAACAGGGATATTGTTCCAAAGTTCTGGAGCCACAGCAGAAAATGAACGATCAACTCCGGATTTTAAACATGTTTTTGGGACGACAAGAAGAAACTGATCAGATCATCTGATTCAGATGTGGAATCAGTCGTTTAATTTAGAGATGAAAAAACCTATAACTTACATTTATCGGTATTCTTTACAATGAAATTACTGTAAAACTAAGCACACGACAGAAAGTACATTATTATTATCAATATTATTATTATATACATGAAGTGCACATACAGTACATGTAAGAATCATGATAAAACAAACAATACCGTTTGGCATAACCTGGAAAAAACATTAAAACCATACAGTTGTTTTAAACTTGGGGAAAAGACTTAAAGGGGAACATTATCACCAGACCTATGTAAGCGTCAATATATACCTTGATGGTGCAGAAAAAAGAAGATGTATTTTTTTAACCGATTTACGAACTCTAAATGGGTGAATTTTGGCGAATTAAACGCCTTTCTGTTCATTGCTCTTTTTGCGATGACGTCAGAACGTGACGTCTCCGAGGTAATACAGCAGCCACTTTCATTTTCAACACATTACAAACACCGGGTCTCAGCTCTGTTGTTTTCCGTTTTTTCGACTATTTTTTGGAACCTTGGAGACATCATGCCTCGTCGGTGTGTTATCGGAGGGTGTAACAACACTAACAGGGAGGGATTCAAGTTGCACCACTGGCCCGAAGATGCGAAAGTGTCTGCCACCAGACCCCCATTGAATGTGGAAAAAGTGTATCCACATTTTACCTGGGATGACAGACATGACACAGAGATGTATGGATAACCTGCAGATGCATTTGCAACGATAAATTCAACGAAATCACAAAGTTGAGTTTTGTTGATGTTGACTTATGTGCTAATCAGACATATTTGGTTGCGGCGTGACTGCCAGCTAATCGATGCTAACATGCTATGCTAATCGACGCTAACATGCTATTTACCGGCGGTGCTAAAGCAGACATGGCACAGAGATGTATGGATAACCTGCAGATGCATTTGCAACTATAAAGTCAACGAATTCACAAAGGTGAGTTCTGTTGATGTTGACTGCCAGCTAATCGATGCTAACATGCTATTTACCGGCGGTGCTAAAGCAGACATGGCACAGAGATGTATGGATAACCTGCAGATGCATGTGCAACTATATTACGTTTCCTTCCACCCACATTTAATGCGAAAAAAACACTTACCAATCGAAGGATTTAAGTTGCTCCAGTGTCACGAGATGCGAAAGTCCTGATCGTTTGGTCCGCACATTTTACCGGCGATGCTAACGCAGCTATTTGGCCATGCTATGGCTATGAATAGCGTCAATAGCTATTTGCTCAATAGCTTTAGTTTCTTCTTCAATACTTTCATACTCCAACCATCCGTTTCAATACATGCGTAATCTGTTAAACCGCTTAAGACGCTGAAATCCAAGTCTGAATCCGAGCTGATGTCGCTATATCTTGCTGTGGTATTCGCCGTTGTTTGTTTACATTGGCAGCACTGTGTGACGTCACAGGGAAATGGATAGTCGCGTCGCAAATAGCGAAAATCAAGCACTTTAAAGCTTTTTTCAGGGATATTCGGGGACAGGTAAAATTTTGAAAAAAAATTCAAAAAATACAACAAGCCACTGGGAACTGATTTTTATTGTTTTTAACCCTTTTGAAATTGGGATAATGTTCCCCTTTAACAAAAATGTTGTTTTATTTTTGCTTATTTGCAGCATCTTTTATTTGTGGCTGCTTACAAATATATACATATATGGAAATGAAAGTTCTAAATAGCGAATGCTGCAAAATACATGGTTTTTTTTTTGGTTTTTTTCTGCTTTGCGTGCCGACCCGCCCTAACCTGTTTCCTTCTCACCAACTCACGCTCAAAGGGCTTTGGCATTGAGTTCACTCCATCAAGGCTGGCTGAGCCGTGCCCTGAAGCTGCTTCCTTACTGGAGCGTTCCTTGATCATCTCAGATCCCCAGGATGGAAAATGAGCTCCCTTCCTACCAACTGAAATAACTATTCATGTTTTTAGAGACAACATTTTACATGAGCCTCTCAACTAAATTACTAAATAATTAACTAATTCATTAATCAATTGATTCATTGATAAATTAATTATTAAAAGGTATATGTCAAAGAAAGGTTGATTGATTTAAAAGTTACAGCAATAAGCATCTGTTGTATTTATTGTTCCTTCAATCAACAGTTTTTTAAACGACCAACATTATTTGAAGGGTTCATATATCAAAAAAATATTACCCTAAAGCAGTGGTTCTCAACCTTTTTTCAGTGATGTACCCCCTGTGAACATTTTTTTAATTGAAGTACCCCCTAATCATAGCAAAGCATATTTGGTTGAAAAAAAGAGATAAAGAAGTAAAATACCGCACTATGTCATCAATTTCTGATTTATTAAATTGTGCAAAAGTGCAAAATAATGCTCATTCGTAGTGGTCTTTCTTGAACTATTTGGGAAAAAAAGATACAAAAATAACAAAAAATTGTTGAAAAATAAACAAGTGATTCAATTATAAATAAAGATTTCTACATATAGAAGTAATCATCAACTTAAAGTGCCCTCTTTGGGGATTGTAATAGAGACCCATCTGGATTCATCAACTTAATTCTAAACATTTCTTCACAAAAGAAGAAATCTTTAACATCAATATTTATGGAACATGTCCACAAAACAATCTAGCTGTCAACACTGAATATTGTATTGTTGCATTTCTTTTCACCGTTTATGAACTTACATTCATATTTTTTTGAAGTATTATTCAATCAATGTATTTATAAAGGATTGAAAATTGTTGCTATTTTTAGTGTATTTTAAAAAAATCTCACGTACTCCTTGGCATACCTTCAAGTACCCCCTGGGTAGATGATATATGATAAAAATTTGGCCCATAATAGAGCTTTAAATACTTGCACATATACACGTTATATTGTGATAATGCACATTGATCGCAGCTAAGACCCACAAATTTGACAGCGATAAGCAAACAAAGGCGTCCTCAATGCTAGCGGGCTGACTGATAACACCCCTCCACAGTGTGAAGCTCCTTCTAAATCACTAATCCTCACCACAATGCCACAAGTAAAAAAAACAAGTTTCTCACTGACGATAAGGAATAACTAAACATGCTACACGACACACCGTAGGAGGATACAAAAAGCATAGTTAACCGCTAAGCTTAATGGTAACTTTTGCCTATCGTTTACAATCATTATGAAAGACATGACGACGGCCCCAAGGGAATAAGTGGTAGAAAATGGATGGATGGATAATGCATTCCAATTATTAATTAAATGCGATCAAAAGTCTGCTTACAGTGGAGTTAATGGGAGTCGCTCCATTCTGCTTATAAAATCCTTAAACATCCAAACAATTTCATTAAGATTTGTTAACATACTGTAAGTAAGGCTGGGCAATATATCGCGGGTTTGCCTCCGTGCGATATAGAAAATGACTATATCGTGATATTCGAGTATACGTTCTCACGCAGTTGCTTTTAACTGCGGGCATTACACTAAATGCTTTTATCACTCTGTCTTGTCCCTCACACGTCACATACTGTCACGTCATACGTCACATACGTATACGCCCTCGCGGAGCAGAGAGGTAGCATCATTGGTAACGTTAGCTGTGATGCTGATGGAGCCTTGCGAGTGGTAATACGAGAAGGAAGGTGCGAATCTGGAAACAAATGAAGGAAGAATTAATTCCTGAGAAAAACAGCAGGGGTCCATCGTCTGGCGGTGGTTTGGCTTTAAGTGGGAATATGTCGAACAGACAACCGTAATTTGTCAAGTGTGGGGCAAAAGCGTTGCTGTATAAAGTAGCATTGTTAATATGTTGCATCATTTGAAAAGTCACGTGCTAGAGAATGAAGAGGGCTTACTCCGCATGTCAACATCTCCATTCGGTGCCACACGTCCATAAAATCATGCACTAAAGTGCACTTTATTTGTTTTAAACCATTGTAGTGGCGTTCTGTACAAAAAGTGCACTTTATTTAGCGTTGTTTTGATATGTCATCTTAGTGACATCTTGCACAAAAGTGCACTAATAGCTTGTTTTAAAATGTCTCTGACAATCTTGCACTTTCTGTTTTGGAAATGACATGAATGTGCTACTGCTTAATAACTGTTTAATAAATACAGTTTAGGTCAAGTGATTTAGTTGTAAATTCTCTCCCTGCGTGACAGTTTAAAAGTAGCATGTATGAATGCAGTATGGAGAAGAATGTTTTAATGTTGACACATTAGAGATGCGCGGCTAGGCAAT
Organism: Nerophis ophidion; assembly: GCF_033978795.1. Classification (NCBI taxonomy): domain Eukaryota; kingdom Metazoa; phylum Chordata; class Actinopteri; order Syngnathiformes; family Syngnathidae; genus Nerophis; species Nerophis ophidion. The sequence goes on from NC_084625.1 coordinate 42,605,517, forward strand.
TATATCACCACGTCACCAAAGTCATCATCCACCCGCCGTCCACCCGAACCAACATTTTATCAGGACTGTACCTGCCCGCCAACCGCCTGCTGAAATACATCAGAGGTCGGCCGCCTTAACCACTCACAGAGTTATTTAAACCTGTTTCACAGAGTAATGAAGACAATTGGAGCTGCTAACGTTCTCGCGACTATCCAATTGATGTCATCCTGATGACAAGAATTTGAGCGTGCTGCGAAGCCATCGCCTTAGACACCTTCAACAACATTTACAAACCGTTTGTTGGTCCGGCAACATGTTGTGTGCAGCTTCCGCAATTACATGTACAAGATTGAAAGGCATACTGGGTGATACAGAGTACACTGAGAGTTGTGATAAAAACAACTTTAACACTTACTAATATGCGCCACGCTGTGAAGCCACACAAAACAAGATTGACAAACACATTTCAGGAGAACATCCTCACAGTAACACAACATAACCGCAACACAACAAATACCCACAATCTTTTGTATCCGTGACAATTCCTGAATATATTTTACACCCCCGCACCCCCAAACCGGCCCACCTTACCGACGCACGGGGAGGGGGGTTGCTGCTAGCGGGGTGTATGAAATAGTCAGGAAATGTCATGGATACAAAGCATTATGGGTATTTGTTGTGTTGCGTTTATGTTGTGTTACTGTGAGGATGTTCTCCCGAAATGTGTTTGTCGTTCTTAATTGGTGTGGCTTCACAGCGTGGCGCATATTACTAAGAGTGTTAAAATTGTTTATATCACAACCATTAGTGTACTCTGTGTCACCCAGTATGCCTTGCAGTCGTGTGCGTGTTGCCGCGGATAACACACACAACATGTTACTGGACCGACACGCAGATCGTACATGTTGTAGAACGCGACAAATCAATGGCTTCATAGCACTCCTCAATACTTAATATCTGGGTGACTGCCGCCAGTCATTCTAGAGAATATTAGCGTATCCTATTGTTTTCTTCGCATTGTGACATGGGTCTTAAATGGCTCTTTGAATGGCAAAGGATACCGATTCCAGAACCATGTATACCAAATATTTCCAGATGGTTCAACCGCCACCCGCCCGAATCTAATTAAAATAAATGTTTTCGTCATGTCAACCGCCCGACCCGCGGTTTATCCGCGGACTCCGCGGATGAGACCGCAAACCGCGCATCTCTAAGACACATGGAATCATCATACTGCTGTGATTATATGCATCAAGTTTTAATTCAAGGCTAAAGCGAAATATGGAGATATATATCGTGTATCGTGACATGGCCTAAAAATACAAAATATTGAAAAAAAGGCCATATCGCCCAGCCCTAACTGTAAATATATGTTAAATATTTTGATCTTTTTCAGCATACCCTGGCGCATCAATTTCAAAAACACATCACGACGTTCGCAGTTTTTTCTTTTAAACAAGATCATTGATTATTAGTCACTCCCGACTTTGAGAGCCAACAAACATAATAAAACATCACTTACTGTACAATGTCTGCTGAATAAATATGACTCGTAGTCCTCGCAAAGAAAAAAGGGGTGGAACTAAGCGTCTGTTCATGTCGCTCTCGCCATTTCCGGGCCTAAATTTTCTGTGAAAGTGTACCACCTTGTCGAAATACATCGTCATCCCTCTACTTTCCAGGTGAGAGGCATGATTTATGATCTACAATAACGTTGGACGAGCAAGAAAACGAGGAAGCAGCTGACCAGTCGGTCATGTCAATATAGGCACAGCATAGGGATCACGGCGCCCCTATAATTACTTTTGTCTGCCTTAGCGCTTATAATAACGATGTGACTAATTCTTGGTTCATATTCACGTCACAAAATGTAAATGAGGTATTGTTGGCGCTTTTTGAATGTTTATTAGGTTTTATGGGCGGGATATAGGACTTCGCTGTAAGCTGACTTTTTTTTACGTTTATTTACGACTTAGACTGCATTGAAAAAAAATACATCCGTCATAATGTCCTTCATAATGATTGTGAACGATAGGCAAAATTCCCCCCAAAAGGTACAGTCCCCGTTTGAGGGGCTGATCAAAACAAATTCCACTGATGCGTTTTGGTCATTTAATAATTTTTAATGACATTTGTTTTTTTCACATATAATACGTATTACTATCAAACATCCTACATGATAAACATTTCTTGAAGTTTGCATTTTTTCGTTTTGAGCACATCATTGACAGTGATGTCAATGTCGATGAACTGCACGACTGCTTCTAAAATGCCCATAAAAAGTGGTAGATGTCTCTTTTTTTTTTTTTTTTTGAAAACAGTAAAAGTTAGGAACATGATAAAATGTATGTGCAATACATGTAATGCTCTGTATAGTACACACAAAATCCTTATTTAAATAGGGTGGTCTGCAGTCTTGATCACAAACAACATTTTATAGATTGCAAATGCTTTTTAGCGCGATTTATTTAGATCTGAGTAAATTGGGCCATTAGTTATTGGTAGGTTTCCTTGGGGAAAAAACAAGATTTCTAAAATAAAGCGGTAGAAAATGGATGGATGGAAGATAGGAAGGTGTCGCAAATAAACGAGCAGCCGTTGTGTATAATTCCATATTTCCATATATTTATATTGACAGACGTGCTTTTCGCTTTGCAGAACTTGTACCAGAATCGCCTTTTAGGCTTGGCGGCCATGGCATCCCCGACCCGCAGCAACCAGAGCCGCCACCGCTGTAAGGATCGTCATAGCTATGGCCCAGATTCCTTTGCTGTCAGCGGTCTGAACCAGGAAGCGTTCATGTTGGGGTTGTCACGGTCCACCAGTGACACTGATCTAGTGTCCCCGGACACTCGCTCCACCCTGACTGTCAGCTCTTCTCACTACACTATAGGCCAGTCCGAAGACCTTGTGATCACATGGGACATCAAGGAGGAAGTGGATGCTGGGGACTGGATTGGAATGTATCTTGTCGGTGAGTTATGCTTTTCTTCCCCAAAAGTATTATATTCATCTATTTTAATCTTAAGAGACAGTGACTGTTATTGTCATAGAATGGTGAAGTAACAAAGGACAATGTCCAAAAACTACAACAGCATTATACAAGTAAGAAACAGTTGCCAATAGTAAAAGTAAGAAAGCAGTTTTTTTAAGCTATTTTGTTTTATTAGATCCATTTTTTAATGCTTTGGACAAACAAAAAGAATTGGAAAAAATACAGTCTGTAATGAACCGCTCAGTGCCCAAAAATTAGAAATCCTAAAATCAGGGATTCACAGTGAATTGCAACAGAAAAATGACTGTGACAGGAACCTAACCATAGCACAGAGAAAAAACTAATCAAAAATCTACCAATCAAAAGGAGAAGAGCAGCAAGTGTGACATGAGATTAAGCTAAATAGATACGACGGATGCTGACCTCAAAAATAGTCTCTCTCTTTTTGATGAAATAACATTAGAGGAATCGTTACGGCGTGTAAATGGGATAAAACAAACAACATGTTAACTTCACCCACTTCCTGGGAAACTTATCAAGGTGCTTTTTTATTATTAGGTGCTAAATATTATGAAACTCATCACTTCCCTCTGGCACTGTTCCCCTAGCATTCAAAAAAGCGGTTATTCATCCTCTGCTCAAAAGACCTAATCTCGATCCTGACCTCATGGTAAACTACTGGCCGCTGTCTCACCTTCCCTTTATTTCGAAAATGTTACGGCGCACGCGCAGTCTGCATCTCCCTCCTCTGCGGGAACACCCGAAGGATCCGCTGACAGCGCGCCCGGACTTGCCCCCATTCACGTTGAGCGCAGCATGCCCCGAGGCGACAAGACTGCACTCATTTACCAATCTGCACACCTGGTATTGATGAGGGCGAGCTGGATAAAATACTAGTGGACCCAAGGATCGGGCGGGATCCTAGTATTCATGGTGTACCTTCCCTCCGTTGCCTGGTATGTGAGCTGTGCGTCTCACTTTTCCCTCGGATCTCCTTCTGTCCTCTGACTGCCTCCCTCGTTCCTCGACTCTTCGTTCGCCCCTGGACTTTGACGCCTTTCCCCCGGATCCCCTGCCTGCCCCATGGACCGCCTCGTTCTTTGTATCTCGTTCTACACTTTGGTAACACACACTTCAGTTAAATTTTACACATAGTCTTACACCATACACACTCTTGAGTTTTGTTTTTTTATTCTTATTATATATATTGATTATGTATATAATGAATTATTGAACATTACCAACCTCTGGTGTCAGTCTGCCGTCATCTCCCCTCTGCGAACCACAACAGAAAATCCTCGAAAAAATTGTTGCACAGCAGCTAAATGAGCACTTAGCATCTAGCAGTCTCTGTGAACCCTTTCCATCCGGTTTCAGGGCAAATCACTCTGGACTAGACTTTCACAATATTATGTCGGACCCACTCGACGTCCATTGCATCCAGTCTCGTAAGTGTGACATGAGATTAAGCTAAATATAAGTAGGGATAGGTACAGAATTTGGTAATTTATAGGTACTCACTAAATTCCGTCGATACCACCTGGTAACATTTCATGTAAAATTAAACGGTACCATAATACGATAACTTTGTTGTACGTAACATCCAGTTGCAGACTCTGCATCGGCTCAGGCACTTGGTGGGCAAACATGGGTATTTCTAGCGGATTGCCTCAAAGTAGTCTCAGTAAGGCTCCATTTTTCAAAATGTGCTAAGTCTATGCTAATTTCAATTGAATATGCCATATACGTGCTATCGATTAGCATTAAGGATTTTACTTGACCATTTCAACACCTTGTAATTTGGTAATGGAAACTACAACTAAGATTCACGTTACAATTAAAGAGCTGGTGTGTAATATTTACGGTACAATACTTGCAGTATGAACACTTTGTCGGACTCAACAAAATACAAGACTGGCAAATTCAACTTAATGGCAAAGACTACTTCCTGGCTATGGCAACACACCTAGAACAAACTGAAATTAATGCATACTTGCAAATTATAATCAGAAGTGTAAGAAAACAAAATGTAAAAACTGGACTGTACTTATCTTTATCAGCTCACTGTTAAATTTTGCAATAAACAAACTACCATTATGACCAGATAAACACATAAAAGTAGCAAACATTGGTATAGTTGAATATTGATTACCAGGTACCAGGAATTAGTACAGCATTGATTCAAAAGTGAAAGGAACCCATCACTAAATATAAGTGACAAAAAACAAGTGGAGAACAAGAATGGGATTGTTCATCAATGCTTTAGATTGTGATTTTAAAAAAGCTCTGGAGTGCGAGAACATGCTTCTTTTTTTTTTTTTTTTTTTTTAAACAATCTGTGTTTATGTAGACAGGGACGTAGACTTCGAAACTACAAATTATTTAGCATCCGAAATCATCTGTTACTTAATTTGGAGAAGGCAAGAGATTTCGCTGTACATTCTAATGTGGATTTCATGTTTTAGTGTTCAAATATTTGTACAAAATACACTTTACACCTTCCCTCAAATGCTAGTCAACCTCCTTTTTTGAGAAAGATCAAAACAATTGAATTAAAATCGGTAATGGAAGGGTGCCATGACAGTCCATGTTTTTGTCCCTCAATTAGGACAAATGTCAATCACATCAAAATTTGTGGAAATGAAATGCAAACATATTTAAAGATGTGCTTTAAATTTCCCTTTCCAGATGAGACGTTGTCTGAGAACTTTTTGGATTATAAAAACCGAGGCATCAACGGCTCTCACAAGGGACAAATCGTCTGGAAAATTGACTGCAGCTCCCACTTCAGCGACTGTAAGTTAACTTTTTTCTCTAATAGACATCTGTGCCTATTGTACAGGTAAATATAACATACATCCATAAACGTGGAAGCCAAAGTGCAATATATTTATCTGTACAGTAATATATTTGTTTATTTATTATTATTATCATTATTTATTTAGTTCTTATCTGTACTGTAAAGTTCAAATTTGAATGACAATAAAACATACTTGCCAACCTTGAGACCTCCGAATTTGGGAGATGGGGGGACGATGGTGTTGAGGTGTGGGGGGTGGTTTTGGCGGGGTGGGGTTTGGTGGTAGCGGGGGAGTATATTGTAGCGCCCCAGAAGAGTTAGTGCTGCCAGGTGTTCTGGGTATTTGTTCTGTTGTGTTTATGTTGTTTTACAGTGTGGATGTTCTCCCAAAATGTGTTTGTCATTCTTGTTTGGTGTGGGTTTACAGTGTGGTGCATATTTGTAACAGTGTTTAAGTTGTTTATACGGCCACCCTCAGTGTGACCTGTATGGCTGTTGACCAAGTATGCATGGTATTCACTCACGTGTGTGTGTGTGTGTGTGTGTGTGTGTGTGTGTGTGTGTGTGTGTGTGTGTGTGTGTGTGTGTGTGTGTGTGTGTGTGTGTGTGTGTGTGTGTGTGTGTGTGTGTGTGTGTGTGTGTGTGTGCGTGTGAAAGACGTATATATTGTTTGATTGGGCCGGCACGCTGTTTGTATGGAGGGAAAACAGACTTCACGACAGGTTGTAGAGGACGTTAAATGCAGTGCCTTTAAGGCACGCCCCCAATATTGTTGTCCGGGCGGAAATCAGGAGAATTTCGGGAGAATGGTTGCCCTGGGAGATTTTCGGGAAGGGCACTGAAATTCGGGAGTCTCCCGGTAAAATCGGGAGGGTTGGCAAGTATGCAATAAAAGGAAGTCTAAGTCTAAGGTAATTGATCCATCATGAACACATAAAAGTAAAAGGAAAAGGGTGGAATGCCATCTCCGGGTTGGGGAGGAGACCCTGCCCCAAGTGGAGGAGTTCAAGTACCTAGGAGTATTGTTCACGAGTGGGGGAAGAGTGGATCGTGAGATCGACAGGCGGATCGGTGCGGCGTCTTCAGTAATGCGGACGTTGTACCGATCCGTTGTGGTGAAGAAGGAGCTGAGCCGGAAGGCAAAGCTCTCAATTTACCGGTCAATCTACGTTCCCATCCTCACCTATGGTCATGAGCTTTGGGTCATGACCGAAAGGATGAGATCACTGGTACAAGCGGCCAAAATGAATTTCCTACGCCGTGTGGCGGGGCTCTCCCTTAGAGATAGGGTGAGAAGCTCTGCCATCCGGGAGGAACTCAAAGTAAAGCCGCTGCTCCTTCACATCGAGAGGAGCCAGATGAGGTGGTTCGGGCATCTGGTCAGGATGCCACCCGAACGCCTTCCTAGGGAGGTGTTTAGGGCATGTCCAACCGGTAGGAGGCCACGGGGAAGACCCAGAACACGTTGGGAAGACTATGTCTCTCGGCTGGCCTGGGAACGCCTCGGGATCCCCCGGGAAGAGCTAGACGAAGTGGCTGGGGAGAGGGAAGTCTGGGTTTCCCTGCTTAGGCTGTAGCCCCCGCGGCCCGACCTCGGATAAGCGGAAGAAGAAGGATGGGTGGATGAACACATAAGACATGTCTGAATTTTTTCCATCCATCAATTTTCTACCGCTTATTCCCTTTGTGTCTGATGTTTAGTTACTACTAATTGATGTCAAATATGTACGACATAACTGAATATTGTTTTATCTGAACAAGGGCTGGGCGGTATACCGGTATTATAGTTAATACTGGTATATTTAAAAAATATATATATATTTATTTGAGACAATACCACCATACCAGTATCTTTTGCTGTACTTTAGTTATGGCTGTTTACAGCCGGAGCGATTTGCCCGGCAGGCACCATAGTGTCTCATGTGCGGGAAGGGTCTGGCGTGCGTCCGGAATCGCTACCTCGCATTGCCGATACCGATCCCTTGACACATTTTCCTTCGCGCACATCCGATATGCCCGCATCTAAGCTCCGGTGTCTGGCGGGTACTGGCGGCGGCTCCTCTTTATTAACCAGAGGTAACAAGAAGGTGAAATGATTCGATAGAGCAGCCGTCGGAGCTGACAAACCTCCGCTGCTAACGAAAACAGTCCAGTTGACCACCTCGCTGACGTCACACGTCGCTTGGCAACAGACCCCACCTTTTAAAGGCACATACACGCACGCGCACGTTGCTCTCAGGACCTTCTCTCAACTGCATGTGACGTATATTGACATACGTTTTTAACTACTTTCCCTAGTAATTAATTACATTTATTCAATTTGTCCTTTAAATCAGTGGTCCCCAACCTTTTTGTATCCGCGGACCGGTCAACGCTTAACAATTTGTCCCGCGACCTGGCGTTGGGTGACGGGGGGGATCCTTTTTTTTTCTTCCATCCATCCATCCATTTTCTACCGCTTATTCCCTTTCGGGGTCGCGGGGGGCGCTGAGATACTTTCAATTTTTTTTTTTGTTCCTTTGTCATGAAAAAGGGACGTTTTTGTAATGAAAAAGGGAGGTTTTTGTGGTTGGTGCACTAATTGTAAATGTATATTGTGTTTTTTATGTTGATTTAATCAAAAAAAATATATATATTTTTTTTAAATAAAAATTAATAAAAAATTCCAATACCAATCGGGCCACGGCCCGGTGCTGGGCCGCGGCCCGGTGGTTGGCGACCACTGCTTTAAATGACAACACAAATAACTAAAAATTACTTTTATAAAGTAATTTTCAGAATACTGGTAGTAACAGTAATGTGGTGTTGAGTTTAAACTAAACACTTTGCATATTTTGTTTAAAATACTGATATATCTTATTCCGGGATGTCAGTTTTGGTCCATATCGTCCAGCCCTGATCCAAACAGACCTTTCCTTGACACTTTTGCACCTCAAATGTACTTTGAATTGAACCAAAAAACATGTTTTTTTGTAAAATAATCAAAACATTTGACATTTATGAGGTGGGGCTTCACGGTGGGAGAGGGGTTAGTGCGTCTGCCTCACAATACAAAGGTCCTGCAGTCCTGGGTTCAATCCCAGGCTCGGGATCTTTCTGTGTGGAGTTTGCATGTTCTCCCCGTGACTCTGTGGGTTCCCTCCGGGTACTCCGGCTTCCTCCCACTTCCAAAGACATGCACCTGGGGATAGGTTGATTGGCAACACTAAATTGGCCCTAGTGTGTGAATGTGAGTGTGAATGTTGTCTGTCTATCTGTGTTGGCCCTGCGATGAGGTGGCGACTTGTCCAGGGTGTACACCGCTTTCCGCCCGATTGTAGCTGAGATAGGCGCCAGCGCCCCCCGCAACCCAAAAGGGAAAAAGCGGTAAAAAATGGATGGATGGATGGACATTTATGAGGTGCTTATGAGCATTTTTGTGATTTTGGCCAATACATAATTTCAGGCTTTTCATGGCAATTTTAAGGCTAAAAATCCAACATATTTTTGCAGCTTATTTTACATGAATTCATGCCGCATTTCTTTTTCAGCTGAAACTTTGGTCTGCTTCAAGTACTACCACGGCGTGACGGGAGCACTCAGAGCAACCACGGCCAGTTTAACCATCAAAAAGGGAGCTGTGCCTGTGAGTACTACTTGATTTATTTATGGTTTATACCTTTTTTTTATTTTGGTAGTTACATTGTGTCTAACATCCACTAAAGTAATTATTGTGTCATCATGAATGAGTGGAAGAAGATTCCAGTAAATATTCACTTTTGGTCAATTATGTACCCAAAAGTATTAAAGGCCTACTGAAACCCACTACTACCGACCACGCAGTCTGATAGTTTATATATCAATGATGAAATATTAATATTGCAACACATGCCAATACGGCCGGTTTAGTTTACTGAATTACAATTTTAAATTTCCCGTGGAGTTTCCTGTTGAAAATGTCGTGGAAAGATGACGCGTATGATGACGTGTGTTTGTGACGTTATTGGTTGGAAGGGACATAGCCCAGCACCACTTACGGCTAAATGTTGTCTCTTTTCATTGCGCAATTACACAGTATTTTGGACATCTGTGTTGCTGAATCTTTTGGAAAGCGGTGGATTGCAGCTGCCTTTAGCACCGAAACACAGCCGGTGTTTCTTTGTTTGTTGTGAAGCTTTAACACAGAGCGGTCAAGCGAACATGTTTCTCTACGTCAACCAGCAAGTTTTTGGATGGGAAAATTGTGATATTAAGTCGGCCCTTACCTGAGACTTCAGTGGATTACGCGACCTCATCCTGCAGCTCAAAAAGGCAGCTGTGATCTTGGCTTCTCTCAGAGAGACTGGTGTTCACCGCAACCATCCGACTTTCAGGTATGACTTCCTAATCTCACTAAAATACTATTAAAATAATAAGCAGATAAGGGATTTTCCAGAATTATCCTAGTATATGTGTCTAATTACATCTGAAACTCTCCCACTGCCGCCGCTGGAGCCGTCGCCTTTTCTTTTTTTCTTTCTTTTTTTTTTTTGCTTCACTCTAACTTTCCTCATCAACAAATCTTTCATCCCCGCTCAAATTAATGCGGAAATCGTCGCTTTCTCGGTCCAAATTGCTCTTATTGCTGGTGGCTCACATTATAAACAATGTGAGGATGTGTGGAGCTCTACAACCAGTGACGCCACACGCACATCATCTGCTACTTACGGTAAAGGCAAGGCTTTTTTGTTAGCGACCAAAAGTTGCAAACTTTATCGTGGATGTTCTCTACTAAATCCTTTCAGCAAAAATATGGCAATATTGCGAAATGATCAAGTATGACACATAGAATGGACCTGCTATCCCTGTTTAAATAAGAAAATCTCATTTCAGTAGGCCTTTAGGGCTATATAAAATAACTTTGATTGATTGATATCGTCATAAGCCACTGCAATTTTGTGAATATTTTAAAACTGCGTTACCACTGTAGCTACAATACTGTATTATATTAAGCTGATTAAAAACAATTAGTTAAAAAAAGCAAAATATTTAATAAAAATTTGAAATTGTCCAGTCCAATGGTGGGTGTACATTGGAATAATGTGCAGCTATTAAAGATAAAACTAACTTTTATTTGCGTTTAAATTTGGACTATGAACACATTTTTACCATTTGTGATCAAATATTTTAATTGTTTGACAGCCCTAATGGAAACACAATCTAGTCCAAGTCCTGAATATGTTTTAAACACTTATTAAAGACCTTTTGGAATTGCAAAATGTATATATACATACTTAAATCAATAACGGAGCAGCCTCTCCTCATCCGGAAACAACCACACCGGAAATGTGTCCCGTGATAAACCATTTGACCGGAACTCTAATAACTAAAGTTCCTTGGGTGAATAATGTAAACTCACTATACCGGTATGTTTTAGCGCTTTCATGGGGAGTTATTGACGGATAAAGGTAAGACATTTACGCTACTTTATATTAGAAATGGCAACAGTGGAGGATGAGTGTCCCATAAGAAGAAGATCGAGAAAAAGAAAGAAGCTTATTAAAACTACGGTGTCGGCGTGGATGTGCACAAGACTTATGCAGATCCCAAATACAGATCAGCAGGCACCAAACTGTAAGGCAAGTTGCTTTAGCATAATATTGCAAAACAAAACGCCAGATAATATCTTACTTTGTACACACACCATAATAATACTCGTATGTTTAATGCGCCGACAATCCATCAAAGTCGGACTAAAACATTTTGATAGATTTTTGAGCGTCGTGTGTAATATTCTATATTTTTAATGGAACATTTAAAAGGTTGGTGTTTACTTGAGACCCGTCATAGTGCAGGCTACACTTATCTCTTATATTTGACTGCCATCTACTTGTGACACTTATTATTACACCATGTACCACATAAAATAGCTTTGAGGTGGGTAACCAAACTTCTTCCTTACATTAGGCGCACCGGGTTATAAGGCACACTGTTGAGTTTTGAGGAATAAAAAATATTTTAAGTGCGCCTTGTAGTCGGTAAAATACGGTAGTAACAAAATAATGTGGTGGAAAAAAGAAGACAGGAACGCAATGTGAAAATATGTTAAAGGAAACGGTTTATATAGAGTTAACTTCAATATAGTGATCAAATAAGTTTTACGGCTCCAAGTGGATTTTTTTAATTTGGTGGAAACGGGCCCAAATGGCTGTTTTAATTCAAAAAGTTGCCGACCCCTGGAACAGAGGGAATCAGTATCATGGTTTAGCCTTTAGCATAGTCGTCCTGTGACCATATCACCATTAGTCGCTTCAGAGGGAGCTGAAGCGACTAATGGTGATATGGTGGAAGGTTTTTCCAAGCCATTTTTACATAATCCTTGCTTGATTCATGATTACCATATTTTCCGGACCCTAGGGCGCACCGGATAATGAATGCTCTTTTTTTAAAATCTTTTTTCACATATAAGGCACACCGGATTATACGGTGCATTAAAGCAGTCATACTATTTAAATTTTTTTCTAAATGTAAAACACTTCATTGTGGTCTACATCAGTGGTTCCCAACCACCGGGCGGGCCGTGGCCCGATTGGTACCGGGCCGCAGAAGATTTTTTTATTAATTTTTATTACAAAAAAACCCACAAAAAAAAACATTTTTTTTATTTTTTATTAAATCAACATTAAAAACACAATATACACTTACAATTAGTGCACCAACCACAAAAAACTCCCTTTTTCATGACAAAAACATCCCTTTTTCATGACAAAGAAAAAAAAATAATAATAAAAAAGGATCCCCCCCCTACCCGGGCCGCGGGACAAATTATTAAGCGTTGACCGGTCCTCGGATACAAAAAGGTTGGGGACCACTGGTCTACATAACTTGTAATGGTGGTTCTATGGTCAAAATGTTGCAAAGATGTTTTACAGATCACCTTCAAGCCGCTTTCTGACAGTCTTTTCCCCGTCATCTTTGTTGTAGCGGTGTAGCGTGCAAGGACGGGACTGGAAGATGTGTCAAAAGATGGAACTAAATGTTTTAATGACATTCAGACTTTACTTCAATCAATAACGGAGCAGCATCTCCTCATCCGGAAACAACAACACCGTAAATGTGTCCTGTGAAAAAACTCTAATAACTAAAGTTCCTTGGGTGAATAATGTAAACTCACTACACCGGTATGTTTTAGCGCTTTCATTGCGAGTTTACTGATCGATATAAGTAAGAACTTTACAGTACTTTATATTAGAAATGGCAACGGTGGAAGATGAATGGGCCATAACAAGAAGACAGAGGAAAAAGAAGATACTTCGCACGGACTACAAAGGCGGACCCGCGCAATTTTTGGGGATTTATGCAGATCCCAAATACAGATCAACAGGTACAAGAAGATAAGAAAAGTTGTTTTTGCATAATATTGCAAAACAAAGCGTCAGATAATGTCTTACCTTATACACACACCATAATATTACTCGAACGTTGAATTGATTGATTGATTAAACTTTTATTATTAAATTGCACATTTCAGTACATATTCCGTATAATTGACCATTAAATGGTAACACCCGAATAAGTTTTTCAACTTGTTTAAGTCGGGACTTTGTTCATAGCTGAACAAAGTCGTACTAAAACATTTCGATAGATTTTCGAGCGCCATGTGTAATGTTCTATATTTTTGATGGAACATATAAAATGTTGTTGTGGTTTACTTGAGTCATATTGCCATCATAGTGCATGCAGTCTACACGAATCTCTTATGTTTGACTGCCATCTACTGGTCACACTTATCATTACACCATGTACCGAATACAATTGCTTCGAGGTCGTTAAGCAAAACGAGAATGAATCCGTACATTAGGCGCAGCGTGTTAGGGATGGGCGATATGGCCTTTTTTAAATATCGCAATATTTTTTAGGCCATATCGCGATACACGATATATATCTCCATATTTTTGCCTCAGCCTTGAATTAACACTTGATACATATAATCACAGCAGTATGATGATTCTGTGTGTCTACATTTAAACATTCTTGGTCAAACTGCATTAATATATGCTACTTTTAAACTTTCATGCAGAGAAGGAAATCACAACTAAAAAAAATTGCTATTTTTTTTGTACGGTGTTGATCTGGAAATGTTTGCCTCTGCATTTTGATGGTGTGGGCGTGTGGCACCGAACGGAGATGTTGACATGCGGAGTAAGCATTCTTCATTTTCTAGCGAGTGACTTTTCAAATGATGTTACATATTAGCAGTAATGCTACTTTTTATAGCAACGCTTTTGCCCCACACTTGACAAATTACGGTTGTCTGTTCGACATATTCCCACTTGAAGCCAAACCACCGCCAGACGATGGACCCCCTGCTGTTTTTCTTGGGAATTCATTCTTCCTTCATTTGTTACCAGATTCGCACCGCTCCGTTAGCATCACAGCTAATGTTACCTATGCTGTTACCTCTCTGCTGCCCGAGGGCGTATACGTATGTGACGTATGACGGGACAGTATGTGACATATGTAAGAAGGTGGGCTTGCTGTCTGTGAGAAAGAGAGACAGGAAAGAGCGAGAAGAGCCTGTAGTGTAATGCCAGCAGCTAAAAGCAACTGCGTGAGAACGTATACTCGAATATCACGATATAGTCATTTTCTATTACACACAGAGACAAACCCGCGATATATCGAATATATCGATATATCGCCCAGCCCTACACCGGGTTATAAAGTGCACTGTCGAGTTTTAAGAAGAAAAAAAAAATTTAAGTGCGCCTTATAGTCTGGAAAATACAGTGTGTAAGAACTTTTGTTCACCTCAATGCAAGTTTTGAGGCACATATGGAAGAAAGCTGACTTGAGAATTTAGAGCTCCTATAGCCGCCATCCTGCGTTGATTTTGCGCCATGTTGTTTGTATGCGGCACATGTTATGCTTTACTATCACAGATTTATGAATTATTATTGACCCGGGATAATTGAGATGTATTTTCATGCAGACTTTAAGGAGAATGGCGAACATGCGGGGGTATACTTAGCAGAAGTGTCAGTCTTGTCCTTCCAAAGGTTCTATCGACTGATGAACCTCGTAGTGCCGAATGGGATTGTATTTCCATGTGCGCCTTCTCATTCTGCTGCTGCTGGGACTTTGAAAATGCTGATGGACTGAGAACCTGATCTATATGCGCTTCTTCAGCACAAAGGCATAAAAATAACCACAGATGGCAGAGCAAAAGTGTGAAGTCAAGCTAGGGGAAGAGAGTCAGGTGGAGGTACACTTTGCGTCGGATCGCATTTGGAGAGAGGTGAATCCCGGAGTTGTTGGAGAAAAGTGCGGAGAGAAAAAGATTTGTTTATTTGAAGCGGTCACAATGGCCGACCTGCAGCAGCTACAGAAGAGCGTAGGTGTGTGATGGAGTGCATGTGTCTTCAGCGGGGGTCACTACCTCCCAGTCAGCATGACAGGAGCAGTGCAAAGAGGACACGACTCTGCTGGATAACTTGGGTAAACCTCCATATTTATTCTTCTCACACAGTTGTTTGTTTTGCTGAATGACATTACTTGGTGTATAACAGTACAGTGGGGCAAAAAAGTATTTAGTCAGCCACCGATTGTGCAAGTTTTCCCATTTAAAATGATAACAGAGGTCTGTAATTTTCATCATAGGTACACTTCAACTGTGAGAGACAGAATGCGAAAAAAAAATCCAGGAATTCACTTTGTAGGAATTTTAAAGAATTTATATGTAAATTATGGTGGAAAATAAGTATTTGGTCAACCATTCATATCTCTCACTGATAGAAGGAGGTTTTGGCTCAAAATCTCACGATACATGGCCCCATTCATTCTTTCCTTTACACGGATCAATCAACCTGTCCCCTTAGCAGAAAAACAGCCCCAAAGCATGATGTTTCCACCTCCATGCTTCACAGTAGGTATGGTGTTCTTGGGATGCAACTCAGTATTCTTATTCCTCCAAACACGACCAGTTGAGTTTATACCGAAAAGTTCTATTTTGGTTTCATCTGACCACATGACATTCTCCCAATCCTCTGCTGTTGGGGGTGTGGTTGCGGGGGTGGGGTTGAGGTGCAGGCAGCATACCTTTTCCCCTTTGAGCTGTCCTGGATGAAATTAAATTCTTTTTCCCAATCATTTTGGAACTTGCAATCGTATTTCTTCTTCTTACTCATCATCGCCATGTCTCTTAATTTGCTTCATCTCCTTCTTGTTGTGTGTGCAGTTGTGCACTGAGCTCCAAAAGCCGGGAGAGTTAGTGCTGCAAGGGGTTCTGGGTATATGTTCTGTTGTGTTTCGGTGCTGATTTTCTCCTGAAATGTGTTTGTCATTCTTGTTTGGTGTGGGTTCACAGTGTGGTGCATATTAGTAACAGTGTTAAAGGTGTTTATACGGCCACCGTCAGTGTGACCTGTATGGCTGTTGACCAAGTATGCCTTGCATTCACTTGTGTGTGTGTGTGTGTGCTTGAAATTAACGTTATCATTAAACCAGTTAAAAGATCATATAACGTGTCAGAATTTCTTGACATCTTCGAGTAAAGACCATTGTTAAACCTGTCCAACGCTACAATATTATGCTGTTTATATGGAGGAAAAGCGGACCTAGCTGCCAGCTGGTAATAAGCACGCTAGTCATTATATGCTACTCTGTTGCCATTTTTTGGACTGCCTGAGTGATTCAGGTTTATGACAACCTATGCGGTGGATGCATGCCAAGCGCAGCATTTACTTATATGGCCTACTTCAAAAACCTTTACCCAGTCATGGTGTAAAAAAATGTAATTTAAAAATCCAACAAACATGGTCACACATAACACAATATAACACAATTTGTGGCTTACAAAAAACGTCCATGAACCATAAACAAACTCAGAATTACACTCATTTAAAATCCATTACCAAGCATGATGGGAGCATTTTAGCTCCTTGATATTTCTGAT
This sequence comes from Nerophis ophidion, assembly GCF_033978795.1. NCBI lineage: Eukaryota > Metazoa > Chordata > Actinopteri > Syngnathiformes > Syngnathidae > Nerophis > Nerophis ophidion. The sequence goes on from NC_084625.1 coordinate 42,622,206, forward strand.
TGATTAAAAAACTTTGAGGAGGTTGTCACGGAAATAAAACAAGGTAGAAGATCTACTTTCACATACTCTTTATATCCAATCATGTTAATTATTAAATATATATCCATTATGTTAAAATTGTATATACACATGAACAGATGCATAGGTATGTATGTGTATATGTATATATGTATGTGTATATGTGTGTGTATGTATATATGTGTGTATATATATGTATGTATATGTATAATACAAATTCAAAAGAAGACTTTACATGCAGTCAGCTTTCGGCCCTCAACCACATTTTTCTTATCCCAATGCGGCCCCCAGGGCAAAACATTTTGGACACCACTGGACTAAACAAACACATTCAACACAATTAATCACAGTATCTTAATTAACCAATTAAAACAGTGTGGCTTGAGGGGCTGGTTTTGAACTGGATAAAAAGCAACTTAATAGGAAGCAATATGTAAACGTAGGAGTACACACATGGCCTTGAAAATTTATTGTGGTTTACTTCAGAAGTCAACACTGGGACCAAATGTGTTCAATATCTATAAACATTTTTAAACTTGCAAAAGATTTTACGTTAGTATTATTTGTAGACTACACTACCGCACTTTATCCAGGAGTGAACACACAAGAGCTAATAAAAACAATAACAGTAGTCCTTTGTCCTCAAAAAGATACAGGATGCTGAAGCATTTTCTTCCCATGACATTTTGAAGGGACACTTCTGTAACACGCTTGATCGTATAGAGCAGTGCAGATGGGTGATGTTGACATTTGTTTTATCGCCCCGATAAGAATAATTGAGCTGTGGCGTTTTCCTCTCTGGCTGTATTGTAGTTGCCAAGGCAGATTAGCATCTCATTAGTCTGAATTGCTCCAAACAGCTGTCATTTCTCTAATCCTTTTGTTTTCACTGCTGCATGTTTTATTTTTTTTGTTTCCAGTCGCTTGCATAACCTATTTTAGGAAATTTTTGGAAGTCTGAGTCACTGTCACATCAAATTTCTCTCATGTTTTAAAGTACTGGTAGAATGGAAAAACAAGCTCCCTCTATATTGAAGCTGTTATCATATTTATCGTAGTTATGATACCAAAATAGTCAAAATAGTATCAATCTTACGGAGATTCCGAGACATTTTGAGAGAAAATAAACAAGCGAGTCACGTGATCCAGGATCCAGAACCTTTACATTTTTGAGCCTGAACAGGAGGATGATGAGCAATATGTTTTAGAAGCCAAGTGCTGAACTGATGTCGCTTTATTAAAATACTATAGCATCAGCAGCAATGCTAGGTGCTAAACATAATAAAACAAACAATGTACAATTTTTACTCTAGCTGGGATGCCGATTGACGGGATGCTCACATAATCCTGTTTGGATGAAGAACTAATCATAATCCTCACCAAGGGTTAAAATAAGTTGTTGCAACTAGCAACTTTTACAACGTAATGCATCACACAATTCCAGTTGTTTCATTACAGCACGTCCGAAAAGAAGTAGGAAGAAGCAGAGCTTATTTAATCCTACCCCTTTTCATACCATAGCAATTTTATCCAATTTCCTTGTTCTTTGTAACAGAAGTGTGAACAAATAAATAATAAATAAATCATATACCAGTGTTTACCCCAGGAAATATGTTAAGGTCCCCTCCTCCTGGAGGGGACAGGGGAAGGGGGTGGGTGGGTTTAAGGATTGGTGTAACTCGGCCTGTCACCATCACATCGCCACCTCGTCGCTGCCACCACAGCTTGGGGCAATAGACTACAGACTGTGGTGAAGTAGGCCGGCTGCGTCGCGTGAAAAAGCCTACAACTTTTGGTTGTGTTTTCCCCTCCATTTGCTATACACGATATATATCTCGATATTTTTTCCGTAAATTAAAAACAAAACCGTCTTAGTTATCTGAGGTACTAAAATAATCATTTACAAAGTCAAATTAATGACTTACTGAAAGTAAGCGTTTGCAATAAGCGTTTAAAAAAAGAGTTAAAAGTGGGGCCACATGCTGACATAAAATGATAAATGGGTTGTACTTGTATAGCGCTTTTCTACCTTCAAGGTACTCAAAGCGCTTTGACACTACTTCCACATTCACCCATTCACACACACATTCACGCCCTGCGATGAGGGGCGACTTGTCCAGGGTGTACCCCGCCTTCCGCCCGATTGTAGCTGAGATAGGCGCCAGCGGCCCCCGTGACCCCAAAAGGGAATAAGCGGTAGAAAATGGATGGATGGGATGGACACACATTCACACACTGATGAAGGGAGCTGCCATGCAAGGCGCTAACCAGCACCCATCAGGAGCAAGGGTGAAGTGTCTTGCTCAGGACACAACGGACGTGATGAGGTTAGTACTAGGTGGGGATTGAACCAGGGACCCTCGGGTTGCGCACGGCCACTCTTCCACTGCGCATATGTTCAATTTATCATGCTTGATTTATTACAGCATTTGGGAAGCCTGTAGTTGATTTTTATTATGTAAATGATATATTTTTTATCAACATGTGATATCAGGGACCCTGCCATTTAAAACTAGGCTGCTACATTACTAATGTTTAATGTAACTAGAGCTGAAAAACTAGTACAAAAGCAACAGGAGAGACTATTCATCCCTGAACACCATGGAGTTCATGTAGGCTTTATGATGCACTTACATTATTATATCAACTATCAGAGACGGAAACTCCTTTTTTAACATAATATCCATTTTTGCTGCTTCGACACAGCTCAATCAACACAGAAAAAGGTAAAGTGAAATAACTTAGTTGTTAACTATTGGTCAATGATGCTTGTCTTTTTCTCAGACAGACACACCAACGCATGCACGCACACACACACCGCACAGTGAGCTAACGTTACGCTAAAAGCTAACTAGCCTTCACCTCAAGGACTGCGAGCGAGCTAAGCTGCCGCTTATGTTTCTAGAACGTCAACGGGCTCATAGTGATGTTACTAGTAGTTGACTTAAAAGTGTTTATTATAATTTGGGGAGAGTCCGCTGCCTTATGCTTACCTTTTTGCTAACTCCACCGAAGAAACACTGACTACAAGCACTCTGAATACGCACTGCTGTTTGGCTGTTCCCGCTTTGCGTGTAACCAATCAGATGGTTCTGTGGGTGGGACAATCCTGGGTGCTGCAGAGACATACTGACAGATGCAGAGGCATAACAAAGCAAAGCAGCTTGGTAAGAATTTAGTTTAGGCAGCGCTTTGTTGTTAAGGCGACCGCCTTAACAACAAAGCGCTGCGGGAAACCCTGTGTACCGTAGTAAGCATGCAAATATTAAATACACAAATAATCTTTGTCTCAATAAAAAAAAGGTAAAAATTGGTTCAATATGTTCATCATAATTCTTGTTGTGTGTACTTTGTGAACACTTGTAGTTTGATGTATTTTAATCTAGAATTTATTTTTAAAAAGTTCGAGATCAAGCAGAAGCAGCCGCCGGCTTGGTGTGTCAACAACAGCATTGAAGCTAGCATGAACTCACTGCTACCCATGCGCCACTAAAATAGGGCGTCTGCATTATACTGTATTTAAGAAGTGCTGTACTATATCTGGAATGATAAGAACAATCCATCCATCCTGTTATGATCCGCCTCCCGGATCATGTATGGTTTTAGGTTTTGAGTCTGTTGTGTTTCTTGTTTCTTGTTTGACTCTTCCGATTCTTGGTTTGTGCACTTCCTTGTTTGTGTTTGTCACCGTGGCGACTCGATTCGTTCAGCTGCCTTTGTTTGCACACCGGTTTTTCATTAGAGACGCTATTTAACCTGCCTGTTTCAGTTACTCGTTCTCTTCTCTTAGTCTGTGTTACATACAGTTTGTGTTCACAAGTGACGACTCGGTTTTCATGTATTTTGTATTTGCTAGCTTACATGTTTAGCCTCCTTGTTTCTTTGAGTGTACTCGCTAAAGATGCGCGGATAGTCAATTATATCATCCGCAACCGCATCACCAAATTCGTCATCCACCCGCCGTCCACCCGAACCAACATTTTATCAGAACCGCAACCGCCCGCCACCCACCCGTTGGTATACATCAGAGGTTGGCCACCTTTACCACTCAAAGAGCAATTTACATCCGTTTCACAGAGTAAAGAAGACAATGGGAGCCGCTATCAGTCTCACGAATATCCAATGGTGTTCATCCTGATGACAAGAATAAGGGCGTGCTGTGAAGCCATTGCTTTTGACACCTTCAACAACATGTACAAACCGATTATTAGTCCAGCAACATGTTGTATACAGCTTCCGCAATCACACGTACAAGATTGAAAGGCATACTGGGTGATACAGAGTACACTAATGGTTGTGATATAAACAATTTTAACACTCTTACTAGTATGCGCCACGCTGCGAAGCCACACCAAACAAGAATGACAAACACATTTCGGGAGAAAATCCTCACAGTAACACAAAATAAACGCAACACAACAAATACCCAGAATCCTTTGTATCCGTGACACACCTGAATAGATTTTACATCCCCGCACCTCCAACCCCGCCCACCTTACCGACGCACGGTGGTTTGCTGCTAGCAGGGTGTATAAAATAGTCAGGAAGTGTCATGGATGCAAAGGATTCGAATGGGACATACAGTGACAGACAGTTGCCATAGCCAATCAGATCACGCGTTGTTGTCAGTAAGGCCTTCTAGATGGCCTAAGGCAGATATATATTGTGATGTTATGAGCTAGGTAACATAAAAACTCCATTACCCAACATACTACAGCAGTGAAGAGCATGTGCAGTAGCCCCGTTTAAGTTGTTTAATGTAGACATGTCGGCAGCGGGATGTTTTTGATGAGCACGCTGTGGAGTAAACTTTAAGAAGTCAGCCATGACGCCTCGTCTGCATCTTTTCTGATTAAACAAGACAACACATATATTTGCAAGGCCATTTTCAAGAAGGATATTTTAAAAGAAACTATATCTTGTGAGACCATTTCGGCCAACCCCAAAATCTAGCTCAGCTGTCGATGAAATTTAAATTCAGATATTTTATTTCTTTATTTTTTCACTTTTAAAATGTTTTTTGCAATTTTAATTTTGACAGTACCACATAAGATATTTTTTAATTGCTGATGCGGGTTTATTAGTTTTTAAATGCGCCAGAAAATAACCCGTTTTGTACACTGCCCAGTAGTGCCTAAATGTGTTCTCGTATAGTATTTCTCCAGCAATGGTGATGTGGTGACATCAATGATGGTATTTTGAGAGGTAATCATTGAAGTCAGACATCACTGGTTGTTTGTTTATATGTGTCCTGTGATTGACTGGGGACCAGTCCAAGGTGCACCCCGCGTCTCAGCCAAAACCGGTTGGTATCAACTCATGTTCACCCGTGACCCTGAACATAATAAACGGTCTGAAATGAATGAATGATTGTGCAAATGTGAGAATGTAATCCTAATTTTTTTGCTTCTGCAGGTCTTAAAGCCAGTGGTTAGTCCTGAGGTCAACCAAGGGCTTGGCAAAAGGAGACTCATTAACTTTTCCCTGTCAGGTGAGAAAATCATCGTCTATCTCTTTGCACTTAATTTAATGTGTATAACACACCGCTGCCTTATCAGGACCATCCTTTGACCTGTAGCACATCCCATTGACACGTTGAAAACCAAATCAGTACACTTGGTCTTTAAATCATCAATGCGGTTGATCTGCGTCTCCTAATTAGTCATTTAATTGGAAGTTAAAAGTTTGTCAGTTCGTGTTTTAGGACTGACAAATCCATTGCTGTGTCTTAAAAGGAATGCCATCATCAGTGCAATTCTTCAATTTGTAAACTGTGCACACTGTGTAATCAGTTCCTCAGGGCAGGGGTCTTGACAAATCCATTCTGTTGCTGCACACTTACCGACAATGACATTACAGTCTACAGGTGGGGTTTTCATGCAACCAGTCACTGCGGATACTGCCAGTAGAGATGTGCGGATTGGCAATTATATCATCCGCAACCGCATCACTAAAGTCGTCATCCACCCGAACCAACATTTCATCAACACCGCAACCGCCCGCCACCCGCCCGTTGTTATATATCAGGGGTCAGCAGCGTTTACCATTCATAGATCTATATTGACCCGATTCAAAGAGAATAGAAGATAATGAGAGCCGCAATCATTTTTGCGACTGTTTGCTGGTGCTTATTCAGATAACGAGATTAGAGGCCTGCTATGAAGTCATTGACTTTGACACCTTCAACAACATGTACAAACTGTTTGCCAGTCCAGTAACATGTTGTGTGCAGCTTCCGCAGACACACGCACAAGATTGAAAGGCAATACTGGGTGACACAGAGTACACTGATGGTTGTGATATAAACAATTTTAACACAACAAATACCCAGGATCCCTTGCATCCATGAGTAGTCCTGACTATATTATACACTCCGCTAGCACCAAACCCCGCCCACATTACCAACGCAGGGTGGGTGGGGGGGTGGAGTTTGGTGCTAGCGGGGTGTATAATATAGTCAGGAACACTCAAGGATGCAAATGATTCTGGGTATTTGTTGTGTTGCGTTTATGTTGTGTTACCGTGAGGATGTTCTTTCGAAATGTGTTTGTCATTCTTATTTGGTGTGGCTTCACAGCGTGGCGCATATCAATAAGAGTGTTAAAATTGTTTATATCACAACCATCAGTGTACTCTGTGTCACCCAGTATGCCTCTCAGGCGTGTAAGAGTGTCTGCGGAAGCCACATACAACATGTTGCTGGACTGTCATGCAGTTTATACATGTTGTAGAAAGCGTCAAAGGCAATGGCTTAACAGCATGCCCTAATTCTTGTTAACTGGGGGATCACCAGCAGATATTCGCGAGAATGTTTGCAGATCCTGATGTTTCTTTACTTTGTTATACGGGTCAATATGGCCCTATGACTGTTAAAGGTTGCTGATCCCTGAATATCAAATAATTCCGAATGGTTCAACCGCCACCCGTCCGAATCTATTTAAAATCAAATTTTCCGTCATGTCACCCGCCCGACCCGCGGTTTATCCACGGACTCCGCGGATGAGACCGCAAACCGCGCATCTTTAGTGCCTAGTTTGGACTAGTTATGCTCTGAATGGTGTGTCACTTTGAGTTAGTAGCTCTCCAAAACATTGGCTCCACTAGGACCTTGAGCGTGACGCATCAGTATATCATTTGAGGTCACTGGTTTTCAAGGTGTGTTTCTAGCCTTCCAGACTGAGTCACTCAAGCCTTTGGCTGAAGCTTGGCTGGTTGGTGCCCTTTTCCGGGCTGCAAGTTCCTACCTGAAAAATTGTTTACCTTTCAGCTTGAAGGGGATCTTCTGAATGGCTGCTACTATATTTTTGAAGCGAAAAACACGCTGAGACACATAGACTGTGATAATCGGCATCCCTAATTACAGTGGGGCAAAAAAGTATTCAGTCAGCCACCAATTGTGCAAGTTATCCCACTTAAAATGATGACAGAGGTCTGTAATTTTCATCATAGGTACACTTCAACTGTGAGAGACAGAATGTGAAAAAAAATCCAGGAATTCACATTGTAGGATTTTTAAATAATTTATTTATAAATTATGGTGGAAAATAAGTATTTGGTCAACCATTCAAAGCTCTCACTGATGGAAGGAGGTTTTGGCTCAAAATCTGACGATACATGGCCCCATTCATTCTTTCCTTAACACGGATAAATCGTCCTGTCCCCTTAGCAGAAAAACAGCCCCAAAGCATGATGTTTCCACCCCCATGCTTCACAGTAGGTGTGGTGTTCTTGGGATGCAACTCAGTATTCTTCTTCCTCCAAACACGACGAGTTGAGTTTATACCAAAATGGATACATGGATGATACAGCAGAGGATTGGGAGAATGTCATGTGGTCAGATGAAACCAAAATAGAACTTTTTGGCATAAACTCAACTCGTCGTGTTTGGAGGAAGAAGAATACTGAGTTGCATCCCAAAAGCACCATACCTACTGTGAAGCATGTATCATGCTTTGGGGTTGTTTTTCTGCTAAGGAGACAGGACGATTGATCCGTGTTAAGGAAAGAATGAATGGGGCCATATATCGTGAGATTTTGAGCCAAAACCTCCTTCCATCAGTGAGAGCTTTGAATGGCTGACCAAATACTTATTTTCCACCATAATTTACAAATAAATTCTTTAAAATTCCTACAATGTGAATTCCTGGATTTGTTTTTCACATTCTGTCTCTCACAATTGAAGTGTACCTATGATGAAAATTACAGACCTATTTCATCATTTTAAGTGGGAGAACTTGCACAATCGCTGGCTGACTGAATACTTTTTTGCCCCACTGTATATAATGTCCCAAAACGCAGCATTGACATATGTTTTCTTAACCTTATCTCCCACACAAGCCCCTTCATGATCAATGCTTTTTTCTCTAAAATCTTGTAAGGCCAATGTAGTGTTTTGGACAATAATAAATGAACTAAGCTGTTTCATAATGCCAAGACAAGGTCACCGTGCACCAGTACATTCTATGGTACAATAACCTCATCCCAGGTTATGTTATGTATTGTCGTTCCACCTGTTTTTTAGGATGGAAGCTACAGATTTGAGTGTTCTTAGTGGTATCCATTAAAAGTAAATGACAGTAAGTGCATTTATTAGGTAATCACTTACAAGCGGTCACAAAAGGATAAGTACTCGCCACAGGGGCGGTGATCCAGACATGTAGGGCATCTCCACAAGCGTGCAGGCCAGCCTTTGACTAGCAGAAGTCATGACAAGCGATAGTGCTAAGAAAACAGAGTTGGTAACACTTCCCCTTCTCAATGAAATATGTAAACCTGGATATATCTGAAGAAAAATTGAGGATCTTTGAGCCACATTGCAGTAGTCCCCAACCTTCTATTGCCAGTTATTTTTTTGGTCAGATTCATGACTTTCCCCATGTTCAGTCGTCCCAAACATTGCATTAATCCATGCTACCTTCTATCATACACTGCAGACCTCCAAGCAGTTGGTTTGAAAAAGGGGATGTTCTTCAATCCAGACCCGTACCTCAAGCTTTCCATCCAGCCTGGAAAGCATAGCATCTTCCCATTGTTGCCACACCATGGTCAGGAGAAGCGCTCTGGCGTCGTCTGCAACACAGTCAACCCAAAATGGAACTCAGAGGTATGCACACACACACACACACACACACACACAAACACACATATTCACACATTTACCACCATCTGTGCTCTTCATCATACCTGCCAAACACAGTCCTCTTAAAACCATGCTGGGTCATCATAGATGCAAGCTGAATACATTGAGATTGAGTTTCATCGATGCACTCAGATGTATTTGTTAAAATTAAAATGTACCTTGCATAAAAATATGATAATTTTGGCAATCACTTCACTCTGGTCATCATACGTCCTCTATATTAATATTAGGGGTGTCCCAATACAACAGTTTCATTTCCGATAGTATACCAATATTGCAGCCTTGAGTAACAATATCGACACAATACGATATCTGCACTAATGCGACATAGGTTCATTTTTTTGCTGTGTGGAATTTTACAAAAGGTTTTTTATCAAGTGAAATTAGTCAGAGAACAATGGCAGGTATGAAAAACAATCTGGAATGAATTTACGCTGACTAAGTTTGGGGGAACTGTACTTTTTTGGAATTTTGCCTATCGTTCACAATACTTATTTAAGACAAAAACACAAATGTCTTCTTTTTTTAATGCATAACTATTTATGTAATGTACTAAAGGCCCATTTCTAATAACATTTAATATTTACGTATTTTGATCATATACATTTTTGCATATTTAAAAAAACGCATCACAACGTTTACTTTGTTTTTCTTCAGACTTCATGAGAACCAACAAACATAATAAAACATCACTTACTGTACAGTGTCTGCTGTCATTAGGATGCCGACTACTAGCATATTGAGGGATGGGAATTTCCCGCGGATCCGCGGAATTCCGCCGATTTTGGCCCCGCCAGGGTCATTTCTCTGAATCGTTTAAATCCGGGGAGAAAATTATAGGGGGGGTTAGGTACTCATGGTTTTTGTCTCTGCGTTGACCTAGTTATCAGTACAAGGCAGAGAATTCCCGCGAAAAATATAATGCCAACGTGTGAAGGCACCAGATTGGCTAGCTCTACTATCAGCTGACAACACCAACCAATGACATTGCCCGTTATAGGCGTCTGCACGCGTCGTTTGCCGACAATATCTAGTCCCTGATCCTCAATTATTGTGAGCGTTTCTGTACTCGTATTCTGTTTATATTGGTTGTGTTTATCGGCTACTAATCTGGAAAGAAAACACAGTAGCTCTCAATAAACACGTTTCTTTATTGACAAAACAGTTTCATACATGGTTAAGCTTCATTAGGGAAAGATATCGATAAGGGTGTGAGAAACAAGTGCAACTGGGCATGGCTCGATATAGATAGATAGATAGATAGATGGATAGATGGCTAGTACTTTATTGATTCCTTCAGGAGAGTTCCGTCAGGAAAATTAAAGTTCCAGCAGCAGTGTACAGAGTTGAGATCAATTTAAATAAAAGTAAAAAGTAAATAATGGGGGTTTAAATGGAAACAAAATAGAGAAATATTACGATAAGAATAACAAATAAAAAGCAACAATGGGAATAAAAATATAACAGTAAAATAAGAATATAACAAGACAAAGTAGGCCCGGGTTTGAACCCCAGACTACTCAGGACCTTCGTATTGTGAGGCAGAAACACTAACCCCTCTACCACCGTGCTGCCGATTGTAAATGATTGGCAAAATTCCCCAAAAATTGCAGTTCCCCTTTTAATTGAAGTTAAGTGGGTATTGATTTTAGGCTATGATATTTCGTAAAGTTAATCACAGGTTTGTTACTGGATACTTTCTAATACACTTCTACCTTGGAGACTTTGTATGTGTGAGTAATATGTAACTATAATTACTAGAGATATCCGATAATGGCTTTTTTGCCCATATCCGATATTCAGATATTGTCCAACTCTTAATTACCGATTCCGATATCAACTGATACCGATATATATATACACATAATTATGCCTAATTTTGTTGTGATGCATTAAACAATGTAACAAGGTTTTCCTAAATAAATCAACTCAAGTTAATGAAAAAAGAGCCAACATGGCCATATTTATTATTGAAGTCACAAAGTGCATTGTTTTTTTTAACATGCCTCAAAACAGCAGCTTGGAATTTGGGACATGCTCTCCCTGAGATAATCCTGATACCCACTACAACTATGGGAAATACTATTCTTTGACTTTCACAAAGTGCATTATTTATTATTTTTTGTAAACATGCCTCAAAACAACAGCTACAAAAACAATGAAGGCACACAGCTTCAGTCCAGAGTGTGCTAGAGTAATAAAGTAAACAATAACATAGTCCTCCTTTACTGCAAGACTGCCTGGTATACTTTATAACAGGACATTATAAAACCCCGTTTCCATGTGAGTTGGGAAATTGTGTTAGATGTAAATATAAACGGAATACAATGATTTGCAAATCATTTTCAACCCAAATTCAGTTGAATATGCTACAAAGACAACATATTTGATGTTCAAACTGATAGACTTTTTTTTGTTGCAAATAATCATTAACTTTAGAATTTGATGCCACATCATGTGACAAATAAGTTGGGAAAGGTGGCAATAAATACTGATAAAGTTAAGGAATGCTCATCAAACACTTATTTGGAACATCCCACAGGTGTGCAGGCTAATTGGGAACAGGTGGGTGCCATGATTGGGTATAAAAACAGCTTCCTAAAAAATGCTCAGTCTTTCACAAGAAAGTATGGGGCGAGGTACACCCCTTTGTCCACAACTGCGTGAGCAAATAGTCAAACAGTTTAAGAACAACGTTTCTCAAAGTGCAATTGCAAGAATTTTAGGGATTTCAACATCTACGGTCCATAATATCATCAAACGGTTAAGAGAATCTGGAGAAATCATTCCACGTAAGGCGGCATGGCCAGAAACCAGCATTGAATGACCATGACCTTCGATCGCTCAGACGGCACTGTATCAAAAAGCGACATCAATCTCTAAAGGATATCACCTCATGGGCTCAGAACACTTCAGAAAATTACTGTCACTAAATACAGTTGATTGCTACATCTGTAAGTACAAGTTAAAGCTCTACTTTGCAAAGCGAAAGCCATTTATCAACAACATCCAGAAACGCCGCCGGTTTCTCTGGGCCCGAGATCATCTAAGATGGACTGATGCAAAGTGGAAAAGTGTTCTGTGTTCTGACGAGTCCACATTTCAAAATGTTTTTTGAAATATTCCACATCGTGTCATCAGGACCAAAGCAAAGTTCAAAAGCCAGCATCTGTGATGGTATGGGGTGCATTAGTGCCCAAGGCATGGATAACTTACACATCTGTGAAAGCACCATTAATGCTGAAAGGTCCATACAGGTTTTGGAACAACATATGCTGCCATCTAAGCGCCGTCTTTTTTATGGACACCCCTGCTTATTTCAGCAAGACAATGTTAAGCCACATTCAGCACGTGTTACAACAGCGTGGCTTCGTAAAAAAAAGAGTGCGGGTACTTTCCGGGCCCGCCTGAAGTCCAGACCTGTCTCCCATCAAATGTGTGGCAGATTATGAAGCATAAAATATGACAGCGGAGACCCTGGACTGTTGAACGACTGAAGCTCTACACAAAACAAGAATGGGACAGAATTCCACTTTCAGAGCTTCAACAATTAGTTTCCTCAGTTCCCAAACGTTTATTAAATGTTGCTAAAAAAAAAAAGGTGATGTAGCATGCCCTCTCCCATTTACTTTGGCACGTGTTGCAGCCATGAAATTTTAGTTAATTATTATTTGCAAAAAAATTAAATAAAGTTTATGAATTTGAACATCAAATATCTTGTCTTTGTAGTGCATTCAATTGAATATTGGTTGAAAAGGATTTGCAAATCATTGTAGTCCGTTTATTTTTACATCCAACACAAGTTCCCAACTCATATGGAAACGGGGTTTGTAAACTGGGCTCAATCTGCCCTGCTCTAACGTATTTGTATGAGTAACAAAAATGTGCTGCAAGCTAGTGGTGAGTGCTTGAAGTGACCTACCAGTCAGCCAGAACTTCTGAAATGCTGCGTTGAGACAGGGCACCTCTGTTCACTGCAAGTTGCAAAGTGTGCGCCATGCAGGGCAGTCTAGTCACATCAAACTCCACCATAGCTTTTGCCGTACTGCGTGCGTTGTCCCTGACCACAACGTGGGTTTTCGCCTTGGGTGTTGTTGTTTTTTGTATTTTTGTTTTTTCTCGGTGGAGTCTTTAAGCGACAACTGTTTGGTACTACTTTTTTCCGGTGTTTGCTTTTCATCCACCTTCCGCTTGTATTGATCGTTTATCTCCTTATGATTCTTGAAGAGGTGGGGGATCAAATTGCTCATATTAAAGGAAGATGTCTTGGTTCCTCCTCGCATAACGAACTTTTTGCAGTCAATTCAAATTGCCAGTTTTTTATCCGTCAGAGAGACTTTAAAATAATCCCAAACCATAGACATGGTTAGTCAGTCACCGAGCAAGCTCTCTTGTTAGCCACAGCTACAGCACTGGCAACAACACACTGTTGTTGTTGTTGTTATGCTCCGCTCGCGGCGGTTTAATGAGGTCATCAAGCGTCGCCAGTAAACCTCTCATGCTGCAGTCGTCAACTCCTGTGTTGTGTGTTGCCCACATATGAGGTCCTCTCCAAGGTTCTCATAGTCATCATTGTCACTGGCGTCCCACTGGGTGTGAGTTTTCCTTGCCCTTATGTGGGTTCTTCCGAGGATGTCGTAGTCGTAGTGGTTTGTACAGTCCTTTGAGACATTTGTGATTTAGGGCTATATAAATAAACATTGATTGATTGATTGATTGATTGTGTGGGAGAGGAGAAAGGGAAGGGCCTGCTGACTGGGAGACGCAACTGCTCTATACTTATCCCTACGTCCATGTTTTACCGGATATGTACCGCTCCATACAGCGGCGTTTTAAAAATATTTTTGAAACTGATACCGATAATTTTTGATATTATATTTTAAAGCATTTATCTGCCGAAAATATTGGTCTGCAGATATAATCGGACATCTCTAATAATTATTTAATACAGTATTTTTCGGATTTTAAGGTTGCAGAGGGGTTAGTGCGTCTGCCTCACAATACGAAGTTCCTGCAGTCCTGGGTTCAAATCCAGGCTAGGGATCTTTCTGTGTGGAGTTTGCATGTTCTCCCCGTGAATGCGTGGGTTCCCTCCGGGTACTCCGGCTTCCTCCCACTTCCAAAGACATGCACCTGGGGATAGGTTGATTGGCAACACTAAATTGGCCCTAGTGTGTGAATGTGAGTGTGAATGTTGTCCGTCTATCTGTGTTGGCCCTGCGATGAGGTGGTGACTTGTCCAGGGTGTACCCCGCCTTCCGCCCGATTTTAGCTGAGATAGGCGCCAGCACCCCAAAAGGGACAAGCGGTAGGAAATGGATGGATGGATGGATAAGTCACAGTTTTTTTCATAGGGTTGCGACTTATACTCAGGAGCGACTTGTGTGAAATTATTAACACATTACCGTTAAATATCAAATAATATTATTTAGCTCATTCACGTAAGAGACTACACGTATAAAATTTCAATGGATTTAGCGGTTAGGAGTGACAAATTGTTTGGTAAAGGTATAGCATGTTCAATATGTTATAGTTATTTGAATGACTCTAACCATAATATGTTATGTTAACATACCAGGCACCTTCTCAGTTGGTTATTTATGCCTCATATAACGTACACTTATTCAGCCTGTTGTTCACTATTCTTTATTTATTTTAAATTGCCTTTCAAATGTCTATTATTGGTGTTGGATTTTATCAAATAAATTTCCCCAAAAAATGTGACTTATACTCCAGTGCGAATTATATACTGTATGTTTTATTTCCTTCTTTATTGTGCATTTTCGGCAAGTGCGACTTATATTCCGGAGCGACTTTTACTCCAAAATATACTTTAATTGTTTATATTGACAAATGTGCTGTTTTACACTACAATATTGTTCAATTAATGACACTTATCGTCAAGCTTGTGTGCTTAGTTAGCTGTTGTGTAGTGGCAAGTCTATAATCTACCATGTTTACCTTCTGTAAATGACTTGACTAAAATACAGGAAAAGACCAAGAGTAAGTGCTTATTGAAGGAAATTTAGATGTTAAAGGCCTACTGAAACCCACTACTACCCACCACGCAGTCTGATAGTTTATATATCAATGATGAAATATTAACATTGCAACACACGTCAATACGGCCTTTTTAGTTTACTAAATTGCAATTTTAAATTTCCCGGGAGTTTCTTGTTGAAAACGTTGTGTAATGATGCAAGACGTCACGGACTTTTAGGAAATATGAGCGCTGCACACACACACAGCTATAAGTCGTCTGCTTTAACGGCATAATTACACAGTATTTTGGACATCTGTTTTGCTGAATCTTTTGCAATTTGTTGAATTAATATTGGAGAGGTCACAGTAGAAAGATGGGGTTGGGAAGCTTTAGCCTTTAGCCACACAAACACACGGTGATTACTTGTTTAAAATTCCTGGAGGTGAAACTTTCCTATGGATCAGAGTGCGGTCAAGAGAACATGGATCCCTACCGAATGTCAACCAGCAGGTTTCGGTCAGAAAAATGTCGTAAAAAGTCAGTTCTTATCGGAGAATAGCTGAGCTTGTGCCGTCCATAGCTCCCCTAAGACAATGCGCGTCAACACACCCGTGGAGACACCCTTCCGACTATCAGGTACTATTAAACTCACTAAAACACTAGCAACACAATAGAAATATAAGGGATTTCCCAGAATTAACCTAGTAAATGTCTCTAAAAACATCGGAATCTGTCCCAATGCAATTGCGTTTTTTTTTTTTTATTTAACTTTTTTATTTTTATTTTATTTATTTTCTAGTCCTCAAACACAAATCTTTCATCCTCGCTCAAATTAATGGGGAAATTGTCGTTTTCTCGGTCCGAATAGCCCTTTTTGTTGGAGGCTCCCATTAAACTCAATGGGAATATGTGAGAAGACCCCACACGTGTGACGTCATCATCTGTGACTTCCGGTAGAGGCAGGGCTTTTCTCTTAGCACCGAAAGTTGCGAACTTTATCGTGGATGTTCTCTACTAAATCCTTTCAGCAAAAATATGGCAATATTGCGAAATGATCAAGTATGACACATAGCATGGACCTGCTATCCCCGTTTAAATAAGAAAATCTCATTTCATGAGGCCTTTAACTGGTTGTCCAGCTTTGCACAAGTAAACACGCTGTAGGACTGCTTGTATCGGAGATTTCAGATGCAAGCTGATATAATCTAATAGTTTTTTTCAATATCGGCATGGGACACCCCTGGTTATTTTAAACAGTTTCGTCACATTATTAGTCTTATCAATATTTGAAAGTTGTACTTTACATGTTTCTGTTCAGGTAA
Source organism: Nerophis ophidion (assembly GCF_033978795.1). Taxonomy (NCBI): domain Eukaryota; kingdom Metazoa; phylum Chordata; class Actinopteri; order Syngnathiformes; family Syngnathidae; genus Nerophis; species Nerophis ophidion. The sequence continues at coordinate 42,638,668 of NC_084625.1, forward strand.
ATATATTTTTGTGTGTGTGTGTCTCTTGGTTCCATCCTTCTCCCTGCAGCTCTCGCATGCGGTCTTCCCTACTGAAGCTATATATCACAGATGTTCCAAAAACACATTCACCCTCTCCCTCTAAGCCTGTCTCCATCTTGGTTCATTCAGTGGTCTCCTCCCTCTTGGTTCATACTTGTAAATTATTCACTCCTTCTCATTCTCCTCCTCTAACAATGTGCAAAAAAGCTGCATTACAAAATCTTCACTTCCTCAATGTGTTACTCCACCTTTTTCACAAGGCGAATCGTACAAAACGGTTAGGGCCAATCAATGCTAAATTCATGCACATTGTCATCTTTCCCACGTAGCTCAGACCTACATCTGGTTACTAGCTGCAGCACTAAGCCTTCTGGGTAGTATATAGACATTTACTTCCTAGTTTACATGTATTTATATATGTATTTAACCTCTATTTATCAAGGGTACATTAAATAATTAACATATTTTCATTTGCAATGCAAAGAGGCAATATTTACATGTTAGAGAAGTTGAAGTGTGATGATAATATTTCATCCTCTCTCATTAACCAACAAAAATGAGTACTAATCACTCCAAAGTTCACAAATGCTCTAAACATGCAGGGATGAATGTGTTGAAATATGAATAAATGTTTAAGATGGATAAACACTTTTGTAGTATATATACCTAGAGAATATCTGCAACTCGTGGATGACAGAGCAGACAGCGGACAATAAAGAAGCTTTTGGTGGTGTTTATCAATAATTATATTTATATTTAAGAACCCTGAGTATGTACTTTTACTGGCAGCTAGTGTTTAGAGCAGGGGTCACCAACCTTTTTGAAACCAAGAGCTACTTCTTGAGTACTGATTAATGCGAAGGGCTACCAGCTTGATACACACTTCAATAAATTGCAAAAAATAGCCAATTTGCTCAATTTACCTTTAACTCTATGTTATTATTTAATAATAAATGATATTATCTTTGTGGAAACACTGATCATCTTAATGATTTCTCACAAATATATATTTTTGATGACATGTTTTAAATAAGTTCAAATCCAATCTGCACTTTGTTAGAATATATAACAAATTGGACCAAGCTATATTTCTAACAAGGACAAATAATGTTTTCTTCTAGATTTTCCAGAACAAAACTTTTAAAATAAATTCTAAAGACTTTTAAATAAGTTTTAAATTTGATTCTACAAACTTTTTAAATTTCCCAGATTTTTTTATTTTATTTTAATCATAACAAGTTTGAAGAAATATTTCACAAATATTCTTCGTCAAAAAAACAGAAGCCAAAATGAAGAATTAAATTAAAATGTTTTTATTATTCTTTACAATAAAAAAATAAAAAAAATACTTGAACATTGATTTAAATTGTCAGGAAAAAAGAGGAAGGAATTTAAAAGGTAAAAAAGTATATGTGTTTGAAAATCCTAAAATTATTTTAAGGTCATATTTTTTTCTCTAAAATTGTCCTTCTGAAAGTTATAAGAAGCAAAGTAAAAAAAAAAAAAAAAAAAAGAATTTAGTTAAACAAGTGAAGACAGTGTCTTTAAAATATTTTCTTGGATTTTCACATTCTATTTGAGTTTTGTCTCTCTTAGAATTAAAAATGATGAGCAAAGCGAGACCAGCTTGCTAGTAAATAAATAAAATTAAAAAAAATAGAGGCTGCTCACTGGTAAGTGCTGCTATTTGAGCTATTTTTAGAACAGGCCAGCGGGCGATTCATCTGGTCCTTACGGGCGACCTGGTGCCCGCGGGCACCACGTTGGTGACCCCTGTTTTAGAGTGTCCGCCCTGAGATTGGTAGGTTGTGAGTTCAAAGACTTTAAAAATGGGACCCATTTTAGAATTGGGGGTTAAATCACTAAAAATGATTCCCGAGCGCGGCCACTGCTGCTGCTCACTGCTCCCCTCACCTCCCAGGTGGTGATCAAGGGTGATTAGTCAAATGCAGAGAATAATTTCCCCACACCTAGTGTGTGTGGTACTTTGAACTTTTTTATTGTCTACTTTTAAGCCTGTGTGATATAAAACACATAAAACATCAGTACAGTGTTTGTTTTTTCTGTGCTCATTGAGGTTAAGGTTACAAGGATCACTGAAAACATTGATAACAAATCATTAAATAACACATTCATTGTTGTTGAAAAAAAATAAGACTCAAAACATTGCAACTTTTACCCCTACGAATTCAAGCATTTCAGGCTGCAAAAATTCCCCCCCAAACAGCCTGGGAAATTCTGGAGGTTGTGATGAATGCCATTCAGTGCCAATCACAAAAGTCGAGCATAAAACCCTGATCGGAACATCCCTGATAGTGTGGTGGTTATTTCCTGTTGATCTAGTGCAGGGGTATCAAACTCAAATACAGAGTGGGCCAAAATTTAAAACCGAACAAAGCCGCGGGCCGAGGTTGAACAAATTAACCTTTTAATAGGGACCCAAGCAAGTTTTGCAATAAATATTGAACAAGCAAGGCTTATATAACTTTATACTGACATGCACAATCGAGTTTCAAATAATAATAATAATCAAAAAATATCAATGGCATATCAAACTTTAAATATAAATTGAATGCCGCTTGTCGGCGGCGGGGTTGAGGTGGACGGGGTTTCGTGATAGCGGGGGGTGTATATTGTAGCATCCCGGAAGAGTTAGTGCTGCAAGGGGTTTTTGTTATTTGTTCTGTTGTGTTTATGTTGTGTTACAGTGCGGGTGTTCTCCCATAATGTGTCATTCTTGTTTGGTGTGGGTTCACAGTGTGGCGCATATTTGTAACAATGTTAAAGTTGTTTATACGGCCACCCTCAGTGTGACCTGTATGGCTGTTGACCAAGTATGCATTGCATTCACTTGAGTGAGTGTATAAGCCGCATATATTATGTGACGCTGTTTGTTTGGAGGAAAAGTGGACGTGGCGACAGGTTGTAGAGAACGCCAAAGGCAATGCCTTTAAGGCCCACCCCCAATATTGTTGTCCGGTATGAAATTTGGGAGGGGCACTGTACTTTGGGAGTCTTCCGGGTTGGCAAGTAAGAGTATTAGCGGTGAATGCGATGTTTCAGCGGCGGGCCAGCTCTAATGTTAATTTGATATTGCCTCAAGGGCCAAATGAAATTACACGGCGGGCCAGAGTTTGACACCCATGATCTACTGAGTACAATCACGGGCTTTACCAAACACTGCTTGTGTAACATGTGTTATTTTGTTGTGTGTGTCTGTATTAGTGGGGTGTGGCTCGCATGACGAAAGTGGGATTGCAGCTCGTTTAAACGCAAGAGCCCTCGAGTCAGCCATCTACCAATGACAAACAGCAACTTTAACTGAAATCAATACTACTTTCAGATTTGTGTTGCAGTATAAGTAAAGTGTAAGTCTTTAATTGTTGATTATGTCTCCAAACACAACAAACGCATTGGCTTGTTTATAAAGCCAATAAACAGGTATTTCCCTTTCCCATCTTGGCTAAAACACACAATTTTCCATACATTTTTTGTCTTTTGACACTCATCTTGACTTCTAGTACCTGACATTGTTGTGAGTAGGGTTGTAACAATATGAAAATGTCATACCACAGTTGTGTAACAAGCTCAGAAAGAAGTTATACACACAACACATATTTTTACAAAGTTTTATTTCAAACAAATTAACAAAATAAATGCACTTTCTTGGCAGAAGAAACATTACCGTATTTTTCTGACTGTAAGGCGCACTTAAAATCCTTTCATTTTCTCAAAAATTGACAGTGCGCCTTATAACCCGGTGCGCCAAAAGTACGGAATAGTTCTGGTTGTGCTTACCGACCTCGAAGCAATTTTATTTGGTACATGGTGTAATGATAAGAGTGTATAATTGCCAACCCTTCCGATTTCCCTGGGCTCCCGAATCTCAGTGCCCCTCCCGAAAATCTCCCGGGGCAACCATTCTCCCGAATTTCTCTCGATTTCTACCCAGACAAAAATATTGGGGGCGTGTCTTAAAGGCACTGCCTTCAGCGTCCTTTTTTCACCTCAAACTTTCACCCCTAAACATGCGAACCTGAGTGAGGACAGCCTGTTGTCACGTCCGCTTTTCCCCCATACAAACAGCGTGGCAGTGCAGTCACAGAACATTTACGGCTTTTCACACACACACACAAGTGAATGCAAGGCATACTTGGTCAACAGCCATACAAGCCACACTGAGGGTGGCCGTATAAACAACTTTAACACTGTTACAAATATGCGCCACACTGTGAACCCACACCAAACAAGAATGACAAACACATGTTGGAAGAACATCCGCACCGTAACACAACAGAACAAATACTCAGAATCCCTTGCAGCACTAACTCTTCAGGGACGCTACAAAATACACCCCCCTTCCTCCTTTTCCGGCATTCGGACGTCTCAAGGTTGGCAATTATGTAAGTGTGACCAGTAGATGGTGTTAACACATAAGAGATATGTGTGGACTGCAATATGACACCAGTAAACAACACCAAAGCTTTAAATGTTACATTGAAAATAAAGAACATTACAAACGGCACTCAAAAATCCGTCAAAATGTTTTAATGTTTTGAAGCCGCACTGCTTGATGGCTTGTCAGTCCATTACGGGTACCGTAGTCAGAGATTCAAGTATTACTATGGTGTGTGTGTATAAGGACCGCAAAATGGCACCCATTAGCAGACATATTTTATAGCGTTTTGCTTCACAATATTATGCAAAACCAACTTTTATTACCTTCTGTTACCTGCTGATGTGTATTTGAGATCTGTATATGTTCTGAAAATTTGCGCACGTCCGCCGCTGTAGTCCGTGTTAATGCCGTAGTCGATAAGCATCTTCCTATTCACTATCTGCTTGTTATGGGACATTTATCCTTTGTGTTGCCATTTCTGATGTAAAGTAGTGTAAAGTTGTAATTTATATCTCGCTGTGCAGGCGCCAAAACATACCGACGTGGTGAGTTTACATTATTCACCCACATAATTTTAGTTATTAGAGAGTTCCGGTCGGACAGTTTTTCACGGGATACATTTCCGGCGTTGTTATTGCACTAGTGAGCCACGGATGTGGAGATGCTGCTCCATTGTTGATTCAAGTAAAGTCTGAATGTCTTTAAAACAGTTAGCTCCATCTGTCGAAGGTGAGCCACGTAAATTAGACCGCCCACAAAACGGCGCATTCTGAAGCGACTGCCAGAAAGAGACTTAGAGATGGTCTGTAAACCATAATCTATGCAACATTTTGACTAAGGAACCACCATTACATGTTATGTAGACCACAAGGAAATGTTTTTAATTTGGAATAAACATCACATTTTGACCCCTTTAATGTGCCTTATAATCTGGTGCGCATTATGTATGAAAAAAGAGCTGAATAGACCCGCCCATCGGCAGTGCGATTTGTAATCTGCCCTATGGTCCAGAAAATACGGTATATATTCTTCTGGCTTTTTTTTTTTTTTTTGTCCTGTCCAGCTTCTCAGGCAAATCTTATAGTGGATGTAGATGCCCATATCGGCTGTTCAGATTTACTTTACAAAAGAGAAGTGTAGGATACTTCTCTTGATGCCTTATTTGAATTTGAATTTATTAAATGTATTTATATTATCATTTGGTGCAGCCGGGGCGGAGCAGGAGGGGATAGAAAGAGAAAAAAAGGAAGACAGAGGGGGAAATTGTGGGGGTAAGAGGGGGATAAAACAGAGAGACAAAAACAACAACAGCAAATACAACAATAACAACAACAACAATAGAACAACACCAGCACATACAATATGTACAAATATGATCGTAAAAGTGATAGCAAATAAGCAGTTAGTGAAATAAATAATAATATAGTAATGACAATGAGCATTTTTACACTAAAACTGGAGCAATACAAATACCAATAGAAAAAGCGCTATTGATCATGAACAAAACCAATAGTTTACCTCTATTATCAACAATACAGTTGTTCAAATGCAACAATACGTATATATAATGATAGCTAGAAAGATAATTTAAAAAAATAAATAAATGAAATTAAAAAAAAGGAATACCGAAAGATGAAAGGGAAGAGAGAGAGGTAACCTATATTAATAGGGACGGCGTGGCGCAGTGGAAGAGTGGCCGTGCGCAAACCAAGGGTCACTGGTTCAAATCCCACCTAGAACCAACCTCGTCACGTCCGTTGTGTCCTGAGCAAGACACTTCACCCTTGCTCCTGATGGGTGCTGGTTGGCGCCTTGCATGGCAGCTCCCTCCATCAGTGTGTGAATGTGTGTGTGAATGGGTAAATGTGGAAGTAGTGTCAAAGCGCTTTGAGTACCTTGAAGGTAGAAAAGCGCTATACAAGTACAACCCATTTATTTAATCTTGTAGATTGTTATAGTAATAATGGTTTAAGCTCTGTCAATATGCCTTGTGTTACCCAGTTTACCCTAGGGTAACAACGTTGATATATGTTTGATGAAACATGATTATGTGCATGAGTGTATGTATGTATATGTACTTGTATATGTATGTTTGTTTGTACAGTAAATGTATATGTACAGTATATGTATGTTTGTTTGTACAGTGAATGTATATGTACAGTATATGTATGTTTGTGTGTACAGTGCATGTATATGTACAGTATATGTATGTTTGTTTGTACAGTGAATGTATATGTACAGTATATGTATGTTCGTTTGTACAGTGAATGTATATGTACAGTATATGTATGTTTGTTTGTACAGTGCATGTATATGTACAGTATATGTATGTTTGTACCGTGAATGTGCGCGTGGATGGACAGACTTGGAGTATGTAGGTATGTAATGTATTTGTGTATGTATGTGGGAGCGTAGGTACCAATGTATGTACGTTTGTATGTATGAATAACGATGTGTGTGTGTGTGTGTGTGTGTGTGAGTATGTGTGTGTTTGTATGTACAATATATTTGACTCCCAGTGTGCGTGGGAGCCAGAGTGCGGCCCCAGCCGCCCAGAGAGCCCAACCCAAACAGCAGGTGTGGCGCCTTCTTCTGGCTTCTTAAGAGCCATGTTATTTTTATGTGAGTGTTTACAAATTAAAACAGAAGAGGACAAGATATTTATAGACAGATCCGGCCCACCTCGTCATATAATGTGGCCCGCAAAAGCCTGTAAATAATGTGCATACTTCTTCTTTCTTACTAAATGTATTAATTGTTTCCATTTTGACGGAAAAAAAATGGTATGCAATACAATGAAATTGCATATGTTTTCAACTTTACTATTGTCTTCTCATGCAACAAATATATTATTATTAGAGGTGGAAATCTTTATGCACCTCAAGACTCGATTTAGAATTTATTCTAAATTTAACACAATTCTCGAATCTAACCGATTCTCGTATACTTTCAATAAAACGAGGGATGTCTGATAAAATCGGACTGCCGATATTGTCAGCCTATAAATGCTTTAAAATGTAATCTCAGAAATTATCAGTATCTGTTGGACTCCGCCAAGGCTGCCCTTTGTCACCGATTCTGTTAATAACTTTTATGGACAGAATTTCTAGGCGCAGTCATGGCATTGAGGGGTTCCAGTTTGGTGGCCGTGGGATTAGGTCTCTGCTTTTTGCAGATGATGTGGTCCTGTTGGCTTCATCTGGCCGGGATCTTCAGCTCTCACTGGATCGGTTCGCAGCCAAGTGTGAAGCGACCGGAATGAGAATCAGCACCTCCAAATCCGAGTCCATGGTTCTCTCCCGGAAAAGGGTGGAGTGCCATCTCCGGGTTGGGGAGGAGACCCTGCCCCAAGTGGAGGAGTTCAAGTACCTAGGAGTCTTGTTCACGAGTGGGGTAAGAGTGGATCGTGAGATCGACAGGCGGATCGGTGCGGCGTCTTCAGTATTGCGGACGTTGTACCGATCCGTTGTGGTGAAGAAGGAGCTGAGCCGGAAGGCAAAGCTCTCAATTTACCGGTCGATCTACGTTCCCATCCTCACCTATGGTCATGAGCTTTGGGTTATGACCGAAAGGATAAGATCACGGGTACAAGCGGCCGAAATGAGTTTCCTCCGCCGTGTGGCGGGGCTCTCCCTTAGAGATAGGGTGAGAAGCTCTGCCATCCGGGAGGAACTCAAAGTAAAGCCGCTGCTCCTCCACATCGAGAGGAGCCAAATAAGGTGGTTCGGGCATCTGGTCAGGATGCCACCCGAACGCCTCCCGAGGGAGGTGTTTAGGGCACGTCCAACCGGTAGGAGGCCACGGGGAAGACCCAGGACACGTTGGGAAGACTATGTCTCCCGGCTGGCCTGGGAACGCCTCGGGATCCCCCGGGAAGAGCTAGACGAAGTGGCTGGGGAGAGGGAAGTCTGGGCTTCCCTGCTTAGGCTGCTGCCCCCGCGACCCAACCTCGGATAAGCGGAAGAAGATGGATGTTTCAAAAAGTAAAATGTATGACTTTTTAAAAGACAGCTGTGTACACGGTTGTACGGGGAAGTACAGAGCGCCAATAAACCTTAAAGGCACTTCCTTAAACACACACAAGTGAATGCAAGGCATATTTGGTCAACAGCCATACAGGTCACACTGAGGGTGGTCGTACAAACAACTTTAACACTATTACAAATATGCGCCACACTGTGAACCCACGCCAAACAAGAATGGCAAACACATTTCGAGAGAACATCCGCACCGTAACACAACATAAACACAACAGAACAAATACCCAGAACCCTTGCAGCACTAACTCTTCCGGGACGCTACAATATACATCCCCCCTACCTTCCCACACCTCAACACCCCCCTCCACCCAACTCCGCCCACCTCAACCTCCTCATGCTCTCTCAGCATGTCCCAAATTCCAAGCTGCTGTTTTGAGGCATGTTAAAACAAATAATGCACTTTGTGACTTCAATAATAAATATGGCAGTGCCATGTTGGCTTTTCTTTTTACAGAACTTGAGTTTATTTTTGGGGGTGGGGATCTTGTTACATTGTTTAATGCATCCAGCAGGTCATCACAACAAAATTAGGCATAATAATGTTTAATAATTCCATGACTGTATACATCGGTATCGCTTGATATCGGAATCGGTAATTAATAGTTGGACAATATCGGAATATCGGATATCAGCAAAAAAAAGTCATTATCGGACGTCACTAAATAAAACCTTTTTCAAAACAGGTGACAGGTTCCAAAACTTCCTTTTGGTTGCTGACGTATGCCGTATGCGTGCAGCGAGTAAGCAGTGAGATAGCCTAAAAAGGTATTGAACTCTTTTTTTGTTTTTAGGTATTTAAAAATGTTTTAATAGATTAAAAAAAAAAAGAATTGATTTTGAATCGGAATAAATTAAAATAGCAGTTTGGCTGTGATTCGGGTATTTTTTTTAGCACTTCTAAATATTATATGTTGTATTACTATATTCTTACTGTCACTGTTATAAGCAGCCTTCTAAAGAATAGATTAGAATAGAATAGAAAGTACTTTATTGATCCCTGGGGTAAATTCAAATAAAGGCAGCCGTTTCCTCAATGGAAACAAGGTTTGACACCCTTGGTTTAGAGCAGATCTGGGCAAATCGAGGCCCGGTGGGCCCCGTTAATATTTTCAATCTTGCCCGCCTGACATTCCCAAATATATTTTTGGGATCTTTAAGATGGAAAGTGTAGCTGCCGTTATGATGTGCAGTGATGTTTTCAAATGACCGTAAGTCTTGAACTATACCAAGTATTTCAATGGTTGAATCCGCGCTTTTGCATGATATACTAGTTACTATGGTAATCGTATTAGTTACTATGGTAATCTAAGTCACAGCAGCTCAGACGAGGAACCAAGCAGTGTGGGTGGGGAGCGTTTCCACAGAATGTTTCCAGAGTGGCCAGCCTGAAATGTTGGTGTTTAAGGGATAGACTCGGAACAACAAAGTTCTAAAGCTTAGTGAAGTAGGTTGTCTGTTTTTTTCCCCTTTTCGTGTTCATATACTGTGTTTTTTGCATTTTGATTGTAAAACATGTCGATAACAGGGGGTGTGACGTTCATATGTTGTCAATATTCAGTGTTTTATCGTTCATAGTTAATATTGTAAATCACACGTTCTTTATTTTCATGTACATTCTGGGTGTCTCATTCATGTATTCTGTGTTTTAAGGAGGTCTGTTATAACGGATTTAGCTTTCAATCACATATTATTGTGAGGTTTTGTATTAGTTTTTCCTAAAAATCAGATACACCGGCTCAAGACACATTTTTTGTCCCTAAATTTGGCCCCCCGAGTCAAAATAATTGCCCGGGCTTGGTTTAGAGTTTTTCACGCATATTCACTTCCTGTTATTGACATCTGTGTGTCATATTCTTCTAAATATTCATCTGTCAAACTCAGCTGGTGGACAACAATAGTTACAAAAATCTTTAGCTTTATTATTTTGTATTTTTTAATCAATCCAAAGGGAATTAAAGGCAAGGGCCGTGAGTGTGAATAAAATGTTTTTTAAACTCATGCTTTGTATTCTGTCTTGCTATCCTTGCCCCTGTGTGCTTCAGTCCTGATTGTTCTTCATGTGTATCCAGAATCTCAGACCACACTAAATCTCACTTGGAACCACATCAGCGGAGCTAAACTAATAATACAACGAGCAGAACAATATCCAGTGTTCCTCAAATCGAATGATACATGGAGATGTAATCATTATCTTGCACTTTTCTTTCTTTCTCCAGAGATTTAACTTCTTGTCGCTCCCCACTGATGTGCTTGAGATTGAGGTGAAAGACAAGTTTGCCAAGAGTCGGCCCATCATCAAACGTTTCCTGGGAAAATTGTCTGTTCCTGTCCAGAGGCTGCTGGAGAAACATGCCCTCGGGTAAAACTAGACAAAAAAAGAAATATTGTGTTGTGTTTAGACCAGGGGTCTCAAACTCAATTCACCTGGGGGCCATTGGATGCAGAAACTGGGTGAGGCTGGGCCACAAGAAAAGATTTCTTCAAAAAAATCTAACATGCACTTTTTAATGAATTCACCTTCTTTAAATGGCTTTACCGCCATAGCAACATACTTGCCAACTCTCGCGATCTTTCCGGGAAACACCCGAAAATCAGTGCCCCTCCCGACAATCTCCCGGGGCAGTCATTGTCCTGGTTTTCACCCGGACGACAATATTGAGGGCATGCTGTAACGGCACTGCCTTTAGCGTCCTCTACGACCTGCCGTCTCATCCGCTTTTCCACCATACAATCAGTGTGCCGGCCCAGTCACATATTGTAAGAAGCTTCTGCAGACCCACAGAAGCGACTGCAAGACATACTTGATCAACAGCCATACAGGTCAAACTGTGGGTGGCCGTATAAACAACTTTATCACTGTTACAAATATGCGCCCCACTGTGAACCCACACAAAAAAAGATTGACAAACACATTTTGGGAGAACATCTGCACCGTAACACAACATAAACACAACAGAACAAATATCCAGAATCCAATGCAGCCCTAACTCTTCCGGGCTACAATAAGGGTGTGGGTGTATATTAGGGCTGCATGGGATTCTGGATATTTGTTCTGTTGTGTTTATATTGTGTTACGGTGCAGATGTTCTCCCATAATGTCTTTGTCATTCTTGTTTGGTGTGGGTTTACAGTGTGGCACATATTTGTAACAGTGATAAAGTTGTTAATACGGCCACCCTCAGTGTGACCTGTGGGGCTGTTGATTAACTATGTATTGCAGTCGCTTTCTGCGTCCATAGAAACCAAATACAACATGTGGCTGGGCTGGCAAGTTGTTTGAACAGGTTGTAGATAACGCTAAAAGCAGTGCCTCCACGGTGCCCCCGTTGTATTAAGGTTTGGACGAAACAAGGGAGAATGTTTACCCCTGGAGGGGCACTGAAAATTGTGAGTATCCCGGAAAAATCGAGGATGTGCAAGTATAACGCTGTAATCCGCCATTCATATAAAACTCGCGGGCCGCACCAACATTAAATTTTCATATTAAGGTGCGGGCCGCAAAATGACGTCTCGCGGGCCGCGTGTTTGAGACCCCTGGCTTAGACTGACCATACATTCTCTTTTCCCCAGACATGTCCTCTTTTGCGGGGCTGTCCGGGCGGAGTTTCTTAAATGCATCAAATGTCCGGCATTTTGAGTTAGGGTTTCATGTATTTTCAATGTACGTTCAGGGTTAAGGAGGGGTTAAAAACAAAACAAATTGTGAAAGTGTGTGTACGCAGCAACATTCGTGAGGGAGGGGCAGAGACGGAAAAAGCGAGAGAGTTATGATAAAACGGGCATGCGTCGCCAGGCTCTGCTTTTTATCGATAGATTTATCAGATTAAATTTTATTATCTATAGCAGGGGTGTCAAAAGTGTGCCCCGGAGGCTATTTGCGAGCCACGGCTAATGTTTTAAAGGCCCACGGCACATTCTAAAAATACTATTAAAATAAACAAAAACATAACAAAAGTGACATAAAAAAGCTTAAAGGTGAAATGTAATTTAGAAAAAGTTGCAATGTTGACTAATAAAACAAAGCTGTTTTTTTTTTCTTTCAAACTGTCATTGCTCAAAACATAATCTTGAATAAAAATCAATGTTATTATGAATTATTGACCTATCCAAGGTTCTGATTACGTCACATCAAATACTCTACTTTGAAAAATATTTTTGGTGGAAGATTTTGCATATTTTGTGTTTGCCATTAAAAACATAGTTTTATTTGACAAAAAAGGGCAGAAAACAAACAAACAAAAAAACAACATGAAAAAAACTAAAACATTTTGTATGCAAGGGGAAGAATCAAGAACAATACATTTAATGAACGTGCTTGCAACGTCCTGGGCCAATCTTCCAAATATCTCCTCGTGCCATAATATTACATAATCAGGTTGACCGTCGGCCCCCATTCGTGCAAATGTCTCGTTAAAGACAATAAGGCGACTGACAAAGAACCTCCGATTGGTCCCTTGAGATACTAGGTTTTTCTGTTGTATCTACGCAGTTATGTGGTAGTTGCTAGGTCCTGCCACGCGCGTAACAGCTTACTTACGGAACAAATGACAATATCGCATACACTAATGTAAAGCATATCACCTAGGACCGGGGTAGGGAACCTATGGCTCTAGAGCCAGATGTGGCTCTTTTGATGGATGCATCCGGCTCTCAGATTAATCTTAGCTGACATTGCTTAATACGATAAGAAATTAATATTTCCACTGATAATCGGAGTTAAAAATAATGTTCAAAATACAAAACATTCTCCTGCATTTTAATCCATCCATCCGTTTTCTAACGCATCTGTTCAAGAAGGCGCATTAATGGTAAGAAGTATTCTATTTATTATTGGTTAGCTTCAGAATAAAAATTGTATTAAAGATAATATGAGAGTTATTGTACTCAAAAAATTTTGACGTTACTTAAAAATGCACGCATTTAGTTGTATTCAGTGTTAAAAAATAATATAAGGCTCTCATGGAAATACATTTTAAAATATTTGGCTTTCATGGCTCTCTCAGCCAAAAAGGTTCCCGACCCCTGACCTAGGAACTCCAAAATTATTATCACCTCAGTTTTGACCAAAATTGAGTTACTGGGTTTTGCCTTTGGGCGGGAGGTTTTGAAAATTCCTAACGCCAGCACTGCTGTCAACAGAGGAGAAAAAATATAGAATATGGTCAGCCTAGTTGTGTTCCGGGACCATTTTTCTCATCCATGTATTTATTACTTCATGAATGACTTTACCTACCTACTGTGCTGGAAAAGTATTCTTAAAGGTCCTAACTACACTGGCGTATGGGTTCAATTGGTTCCGTGGCGCAGCTGGTGACTTGTAAAACGTGTATTGCGAAACAGCCTATTAAATTTAAATCCATTAATTCCATGCATGCCCTCCCCAAACAGCAACATTATAATATTCAACATTTCCTAGTTTACTTGTACAAAGCTGGACAACCAGTAAACATGTAAATGTCCTCCAATATGCGCACAACGTTGTTCTTTTCTTGTAGTTTTAGGCGACAACGACCTAGCAGCTACACAACAGCTATACACACAATTGCACACAAGCTAGATATACCTAATAAGTGTCCTTAATTGAACAATATTGCAGTCTAAAACAAGTATCAAATCATAGTTGCATATGACTCACACATACAAAGTCTCCAAGACATAAGCCTATTAGAAAGTATCCGATATCAAACCTGTCCGCATTATTCAATTTACCGTGAATTTATCGAATTATTGTGGGCAACAGGTGTCGCCAGAAACAAATTACCACTCTACTTAAATAAAAAAATAGCATAAGTAATTCCATATGGTTAATAATGGTGTTTTTCATACCTGCCACTGTTGTTTGACTACTTTCACTTGATCAATATCGGTATCGGCCAATACTCAATGCTCCATTATCGTTAATGCAGCGCAAGCGAAAAAATTGTATCGCGACACTCCTAGTAGGGTATTTTTCAGACTTTAAGGCACACTTAAAAAATCGACAGTAGGCCTTATAACCAATGCACGTATAAATTCTGGTTGCGCTTACCAATCTCGAAGCAATTTTATTTGGTACATGGTCTAATAAGTGTGCGCAGTAGATGGCAGTCAATCATGAGAGATACATGTGAACTGCAAGTTGACGCCTGTTTAATAAATGACACTAGCAATTACCTGTAAGCAAGCAACACTCAAACGTTGACGTTTCAGTGAGAATATAGAACATTGCAATCGCCGCTCCAAAATCTGTTTGTTTTATTACGACTTTGGTAAGTTATGAAGCCACACCGCTTGATGAAACGTGGAGCATTACGGCTACCGTAGTCAGACGTATTCTGCTTCAACATACAAGTATTATTATGGTGTGTGTATTAGGACCCCAAAATGGCATCTATCAGGAGACATATTATCTGGTGTTTTGTTTTGCAATAGAATGCTAAACCAACTTTTCTTACCTAATGGTACAAGCTGAAAATTTACGCACATCCGCCATTGTAGTCCGCACCGTGGTAAATATGCTCCTTCTTTTTCTATATCAGGGGTGTCAAACTCAAATATAGAGTGGGACAAAATTTAAAATCGAACAAAGCAGCGGGCCGAGGTTGAACAAATTAACCCTTTTATAGGGACCCAAACAAGTTTTGCATTGAATCTTGAACGAGCAAGGCTTGCAGTATATAAATGTATAGTGACATGCAAAATCGAGTTTCAAATAATAATAATAATTAAAAACTATCAATGGCATATCAAATAAAAAAATAAAAAAATGGAATGCCTCTTTTCGGCGGCGGGGTTGAGATGGACAGGGTTTGGAGATAGCGGGGGGTGTATATTGTAGCGTCCCGGAAGAGTTAGTGCTGCAAGGGATTGTGGGTATTTGTTCTGTTGTATTTATGTTGTGTTACAGTGCGGATGTTCTCCCAAAATGTGTCATTCTTGTTTGGTGTGGGTTCACAGTGTGGCGCATATTTGTAACAGTGTTAAAGTTGTTTATACGGCCACCCTCAGTGTGACCTGTATGGCTGTTGACCAAGTATTGCATTCACTTGTGTGTGTGTGTGTATAAGCCGCATGTGACTGGGCTGGCACGCTGTTTGTGTGGAAGAAAAGCGGACGTGGCGACAGGTTGTAGAGAACGCCAAAGGCAGTGCCTTTAAGGCCCACCCCCAATATTGTTGCCCGGGATGAAATTCGGGAGGGACACTAAACTTCGGGAGTCTCCTGGGAAAATCGGGAGGGTTGGCAAGTAAGAGTATTAGCAGTGAATGTGATGTTACAGCAGCGTACCAGCTCTAATGTTAATTTGATATTGCCTCAAAGGCCAAGTGAAATTACACGGCGGGCCAAATTTGGCCCGCGGGCCAGAGTTTGACACCCATGATCTATAAGCTCTGGTCATGGGGCATTCATCCTCCGCTGTTGCCATTTTTAATACAAAGTAGCTTGCAGTTCTAACTTATATCTGTCAGTAGACTTGCTCTGGAAGCGATACAACAAAGATGACAGGGAGAGGGTGATGTCAAAGTGGAGCCACGTAAATAAAAGACCGCTCACAAAACGGCGCATCCTGGAAAGACGGTCAGAAAGCGACTGGAAGATAACATAATCCATGCAACATTTTGACAGAAGAACCACGATTACATGTTATGTAGACCACAAAAAAGTGTTTTAAAAGTAGAAAAAAATCCTTAAGACACCCTTTAATGCACCTTTTGTAGGAAAATAGACCTAAATAGACCTGCTTATCGGCAATGCGCCTTATAATCCGATGCCTATGGCAGGCCCGGGCAATTATTTTACTCGGGAGGCCAGATTTGGATAAAAAAAAGAGTGTCTTGGGGCCGTTATATCTATTTTTGGGAACACTAATACAAATCTCACAATAATGATTCAAAGCTAAAAACGTTATGACAGAGCACCTTAAAAAACGGAATGGAATTTGACATTTTTTTACTGAATGAGACACCCAAAATTTGACTATGAAAATAAAGAATGTGGGATTTACAATATTAACTATGAACGGTAAAACACTGAATATTGACAACATATTTTACAATCAACCGAAACACAACCAAAATGAAAACAAACAGTGAAATATGAACGCGAAGGGTAAAAAAAACCCTACTTACAATCTGAGATATCTTATAGTGACCAAAATAACTAATTAGATGACCATAGTAACTAATTAGTAACTAGTGCATTATGCAGATTCCAACCATTGAATGACTTAGTATATTTGAAGATTTACGGTCATTAGAAAACATCACTGCACATCATAACGGCAGCTACACTTTACATCTTAAAGATCTAAAACATTATTTGGGAATGTCCGGTGGGCCAAATTGAAAAGCTCAACTGGCCGCATGCGTCCCCCGGGCCTTAAAGGGGAACAATATCACAATTTCAAAAGGGTTCAAAACAATAAAAATCAGTTCCCGGTGGCTTGTTTTATTTTTCAAAGTTTTTTTCAAAATTTTACATCTCCTGGAATATCCCTAAAAAATAGCTTTAAAGTGCTTTATTTTCGCCATTTGCGATGCGACTGTCCATTTTCCTGTGACTTCATACAGTGCTTCAGACTCGGATTTCAGCGGCTTAAGCGGTTCAACAGATTACGCATGTATTGAAACAGATGGTCGGAGTATGGAGGCAGATAGCGAAAATGAAATTGAAGAAGAAACTGAAGCTATTGAGTGAATAGCTATTGACGCTATTCGGCCATAGCATGGATGCACCTAATGAAGTGGCTCATAGCATGGCTGCCTTATTAGCATCGCCGGTAAAATGTGCGGACCAAACGATCAGGACTTTCGCATCTTGTGACACTGGAGCAACTTATATCCGTCGATTGGTAAGTGTTTGTTTCGCATTAAATGTGGGTATCTAGTTTCAAATGTACATACAGCTAGCGTAAATAGCATGTTAGCATCGATTAGCATAGCATGTTAGCATCGATTAGCTGGCAGTCATGACGTGACCAAATATGTCTGATTAGCACATAAGTCAACAACATCAACAAAACTCACCTTTGTGATTTCGTAGACTTAATCGTTGCAAATGCATCTGCAGGTTATCCATACATCTCTGTGCAAATGTCTGTCCTAGCATCGCCGGTCAAATTTGCAGACACTCTGGCAAACTCAATGGGGGTCTGGCGGCAGATTTCTTGCCAGCGGTGCAACTTGAATCCCTCCCTGTTAGTGTTTTTACACCCTCCAACAACACACCGACGAGGCATGATGTCTCCAAGGTTCCAAAAAATAGTCAAAAAAACGGAAAATAACAGAGCTGAGACCCGGTGTTTGTAAAGTGAAAATGAAAATGGTGGCTGTATTACCTCGGTGACGTCACGTTCTGACGTCATCGCTACAAGACCGATAAACAGAAAGGCGTTTAATTCGCCAAAATTCACCCATTTAGAGTTCGGAAATCGGTTAAAAAAAATACATGGTCTTTTTTCTGCAACATCAAGGTATATATTGACGCTTGCATAGGTTTGGTGATAATTTTCCCCTTTAATTTTCCCAGGTCTTCCCTATGTTCTGAAAAAGGCGGTAATTTATACACTTTTATTGACTTTTTTTTTTCTAAGAAACACTTATTTCGGGCATTTGACAATGATGAGAATTTGAATGTTCAATGTTTAACCACGGATACACGATGTAGGCGGTTTTAAATGGTGTAAGTCCAATATAGCATGTTATGATTATTTCACACTTTTTTTCTTCTTTTTGGTTGACAGGGACCGGATAATAAGTTACTCACTGGGTCGCAGGCTTCCAACAGATCATGTGTGTGGTCACTTACAATTCTGCTTTGAGCTCACCTCCTCAATGCACCCAGGTACGTAAAGATGCTCTGTCCTGTCCTAAACCCCTTTAATGAACCTGGAAGAATCTATGGTGCATAATGAGTGGTACATTTCATTTGTTTGAATTAAATGCAAGTTCTAAAAGTCACATCAAAGGGCATTTGTGGTCCTTAACAAATTAGTATTTAAATTAGGAATTACCTGGACATAGTCTGGATTGTATACAAATTCTTATTTTGAAAATGTAATTTTGTTTACAAATTATATGCAATCTGTTGTTGAAGTTCCCATATTTTGAGTGTACATAAATGAAAGTGTGTGTTGCTGAGCCTGACCTGGACTTAATCTGGGCTGGACCTGGTTTTAGGAACCCTTTAAACCAGGGGTCTCGAACTCAATTTACCTGGGGGCCGTTGGATGCAGAAACTGGGTGAGGCTGGGCCGCAAGAAAAGATTTCTTTAAAAAATCTAACATGCACTTTTTAATGAATTCACCTTCTTTGAATGGCTTTCCCGCCCTAGCAACATACCTGCCAACTCTCGCGATCTTTCCGGGAAACACCCGAATATCAGTGCCCCTCCAGAGAATCTCCCGGTTTTCACCCGGACAACAATATTAAGGCCGTGCCATCACGGCACTGCCTTTAGCGTCCTCTACAACCTGCCGTCTTGTCCGCTTTTCCACCGTACAAACTATGCCCTTATATGTAACTATGCCCAGTTACATATTGTATGAGGCTTCTGCAGACCCAGGGAAGTGACTGCATTGCAAGACATACTTGGTCAACAGCCATACAGGTCACACTGAGGGTGGCCGTATAAACAACTTTATCACTGTTACAAATATGCGCCACACTGAGAACCCACACCAAACAAGATTGACAAACACATTTTGGGAGAACATCCGCACCGTAACACAACATAAACTCAACAGCACAAATACCCAGAATCCAATGCAGCCCTAACTCTTCCAGGCTACAAAAGGGGGCGGGGTTGTCCCCTTAATAATGTTGTTTGGGTGAAATTCGGGAGAATGATTACCCCGGGAGGGGCACTGAAAATTGGTGCTTACGGACTGTATCACTTGCAGACTGTATTGATAAAAATTGTAGGAACCAGAATATTAATAACAGAAAGAAACAACCCTTTTGTGTGAAAGAGTGTAAATGGGGAGGGAGTTTTTTTGGGGGTTGGTACACTAATTGTAAGTGTATCTTGTGTTTTTTATGTTGATTTAATTAAAAAAAAAACAAATTTACGAATTTTAAATGTGGAGTTTCCCTATTTCCCTTTCTGGAGGGTGTGTCCCCTGACGGTGGTCTACTAGGATTTTTGTTGTTGCTTAACTGCTGGTCATCATGGACATTCCTGCCCACCCACTCCACCAGACAATTGAGGGACAGTGGAGTTCATACTCCAACAGGCTCCTTCAGATTGGTTCCCACAGTGTTCGATTCAAGAACTCCTTCATTCCGCACTCCATCCAGCTGTATAATCACTCGCCATACAGCAATAGATGATGTATGTCTATTACCTGACACCTGTCACATATACAGCTGTCACATATACTGTAATATTGTAAATGGTAATTGTTATATACTGTATATACAAACCCTGTTTCCATATGAGTTGGAAAATTGTGTTAGATGTAAATATAAACTATATATAAAATAGTTTATTTTGTTTCCATTTAAACCCCCATTATTTACTTTTTACTTTTTTTAAATTGATCTCAACTCTGTACACTGCTGCTGGAATTTTAATTTTCCTGAAGGAACTCTCCTGAAGTAATCAATAAAGTATATATCTATCTATCTATCTATCTATCTATCTATCTAAACGGAATACAAGTATTTGCAAATCCTTTTCAAACCATATTCACTTGAAAGCACTACACAGACAAGATATTTGAGCTTCAAACTCATGAACTTAATTTTTTTTTGCAATATTAATTAACTTACAATTTCATGGCTGCAACACGTGCCAAAGTTGTTGAGAAAGGGCATGTTCACCACTGTGTTACATCACCTTTTCTTTTAACAACACTCAATAAATGTTTGGGAACTGAGGAAACTAATTGTTGAAGCTTTGAAAGTGGAATTCTTTCCAATTCTTGTTTTATGTAGAGCTTCAGTCGTTCAACAGTCCGGGGTCTGTGCTGTCCTATTTTACGCTTCATAATGCGCCACACATTTTCGATGGGAGACAGGTCTGGAATGCAGGCGGGCCAGGAAAGTACCCAAACTCTTTTTTACGAAGCCACGCTGTGGTAACATGTGCTGAATGGGGCTTGGCATTGTCTCGCTGAAATAAGCAGGGGCGTCCATGAAAAAGACGGCGTTTAGATGGCAGCATATGTTGTTCCAAAACCTGTATGTACCTTTCAGCATCAATGGTGCCTTCACAGATGTGTAAGTTACCCATGCCTTGGGCACTAATGCACCCCATACCATCACAGATGCTGGCTTTTGAACTTTGCGTCGATAACAGTCTGGATGGTTTGCTTTGGTCCTGATGTCACAATGTCGAATTTTTCCAAAAACAATTTTGAAATGTGGACTCTTCAGACCACAGAACACTTTTCCACTTTGCATCAGTCTATCTTAGATGATCTCGGGCCCATAGAAGCCAGCGTTTTTTCTGGATGTTGTTGATATATGGCTTTCACTTTGCACAGTAGAGCTTTAACTTGCACTTACAGATGTAGTGACGAACTGTATTCAGTGACAATGGTTTTCTGAAATGTTCCTGAGCCCATGTGGTGATATCATTTAGAGATTTATGTCGGTTTTTGATACAGTGCCGTCTGAGGGATCAAAGGTCACGGTCGTTCAATGTTGGTTTCCAGCCATGCCGCTTACGTGGAGTGATTTCTCCAGATTCTCCGAACCTTTTGATGATATTATGGACCGTAGATGTTGAAATCCCTAAATTTCTTTCAATTGCACTTTGAGAAACGTTGTTCTTAAACTGTTTGACTCTTTGCTCACACACTTGTGGACAAAGGAGTGTACCTCGCCCCATCTTTTCTTGTGAAAAACTGAGCATTTTTTGGGAAGCTGTTTTTATACCCAATCATGGCACCCACCTGTTCCCAGTTAGTCTGCACACCTGCGGGATGTTCCAAATAAGTGTTTGATGAGCATTCCTCAACTTTATCAGTATTTATTGCCACCTTTCCCAACGTCTTTGTCACATGTTGCTGGCATCAAATTCTAAAGTTAATGATTATTTGCAACAAAAAAAAAATGTTTATCAGTTTGAACATCAAATATGTTGCCTTTGTAACATATTCAACTGAATATGGGTTGAAAATGATTTGCAAATCATTGTATTCCGTTTATACAGTGGGGCAAAAAAGTATTTAGTCAGCCAGCGATTGTGCAAGTTCTCCCACTTAAAATGATGACAGAGGTCTATAATTTTCATCATAGGTACACTTCAACTGTGAGAGACAGAATGTGAAACAAAAATCCAGGAATTCACAATGTAGGAATTTGGAAGATTTTATTTGTAAATTATGGTGGAAAATAAGTATTTGGTCAACCATTCAAAGCTCTCACTGATGGAAGGAGGTTTTGGCTCAAAATCTCACGATACATGGCCCCATTCATTCTTTCCTTAAGACGGATCAATCGTCCTGTCCCCTTAGCAGAAAAACAGCCCCAAAGCATGATGTTCCCACCCCCATGCTTCACAGTAGGTGTGGTGTTCTTGGGATGCAACTCAGTATTCTTCTTCCTCCAAACACGACAAGTTGTGTTTATACCAAAAAGTTCTATTTTGGTTTCATCTGACCACATGACATTCTCCCAATCCTCTGCTGTATCATCCATGTATCCATTTTGGTATAAACTCAACTCGTCGTGTTTGGAGGAAGAAGAATACTGAGTTGCATCCCAAGAACACCATACCTACTGTGAAGCATGGGGGTGGAAACATCATGCCTTGGGGCTATTTTCCTGTTAAGGGGACAGGACGATTGATCCGTGTTAAGGAAAGAATGAATGGGGCCATGTATCGTGAGATTTTGAGCCAAAACCTCCTTCCATCATTGAGAGCTTTGAATTGTTGACCAAATACTTATTTTCCACCATACTTTACAAATAAATTCTTTAAAATTCCTACGATGTGAATTCCTGGATTTTTTTTTCACATTTTGTCTCTCACAGTTGAAGTGTACCTATGATGAAAATTACAGACCTCTGTCATCATTTTAAGTGGGAGAACTTGCACAATCGGTGGTTGACTGAATACTTTTTTGCCCCACTGTATATACATCTAACACAATTTCCCAACTCATATGGAAACGGTGTTTGTATTTTGTTGAGTTCTACAATGTGTTTGTACTGTAAGTATTGTACAGTACTTATTACACTTACTACAACTTTCTGAAAAAAGCTTCCGGGATGTGTGCCACAAAAAAAAAAATATCTTCTATTTATATATGTTTTCTGTTCTCAGATGACGAAGAAGTCTCACTCGTCATAGAATCAGCTTCCTCCGAAAGAGGAATCAACGCCGATTCCAACAATGCTGCAAATGCGCCTGAAGATGACACTTTAAGTGTTGGACGTGATATGCCTGACCTCCCTTTTGATGCCCCTCCTGACCCTGAGACCCCGATGCTGCCAGCCTCCCAAGCTGAAGAAGCCCAACACACTGCGACGGTAGAGCTTGAGGCAGCGCCAGACGTGGACCAAGACGCCGTGGACGAGGAGAGCACAGTGAGAGAGGAGGAGTCCCAGGTACAGAGCGAGGACTTGCAAGAAGAGAACACCATCATGGAGGTACAAGAGGGAGAACCAGAGGACGTCCAGAGAGAAGGAAATAGTCCACAAGCTGAGGAAGATGACAAGAAGGTCCAAGCAGAGGTTCCAACTAACAGTATTTTAGCAGTAACTGCAGAGGACGACGACACATCCCAGGAGGTGACAGCGGAAAGAACGGAGGTATCGCCAAGAACAAGAGAGGGCGGTGAAAGTAGCACAAGCCCTTGTTCCTGCGTCTTTTCAAACTGCAACTCCCATGGCGCCCCGCGCCGCAAAACCCGCCCTTGCTCCTTGCCCGTGTCCGAGCTGGAAAATGTCATCGCCTCGGCGTGCGGCGAGCCGGAAACCCCGCGATCACACTACATCCGCATTCACCACCTCCTCCACAGTCTGCCCTCCGCACAACATCGAGCGCCCAGCCAGGAAGAGGAGGAGGCGGAAGAAGGGGACAACACAAGCTCGACTCTGGACAACACCTCCATGTCGCCGACACTCAAAAGCTGCAAACACAGAAAAGAGGAAGGCCAGGAAGAGGATGAGATCACCCAGTCTCCCGTTCAGGTAGGACTGTCGAGAAAAACTAGGTATGTAACATTAACATTTTATATCACAGTTATTGGTAAATGGTAAATGATTGTACTTGTATAGCGCTTTTCTACCCCTTTTTTAAGGAGTCCAAAGCGCTTTGACATTATTTCCACATTCACCCATTCACACACACATTCACACACTAATGGCGGGAGCTGCCATGCAAGGCGCTAAACAGGAACCTTCAGGATCAAGGGTGAAGTGTCTTGCTCAAGGACACAAAGGACGTGACTAGGATGGTAGAAGGTGGGGATTGAACCAGTAACCCTCAGATTGCTGGCACGGCAACTTCACCACGCCGTCCCCATCGGGACCTAAATGATCACAGTTATAATTATTGTATTGTTAAAAGTGCTCAGAAAGTACTTATACATACTCTAAACCAGGGGTCACCAACACGGTGCCCGCGGGCACCAGGTCGCCTGTAAGGACCAGAAGAGTTGCCTGTTCTAAAAAAAACTCAAACAGCAGCACTTACCAGTGAGCTGCATCTATTTTTAAAATTTTTTATTTATTTACTAGCAAGCTGGTCACGCTTTGCTCTACATTTTTAATTCTAAGAAAGACAAAACTCAAATAGAATTTGAAAATCCCAGAAAATATTTTAAAGACCTGGTCTTCACTTGTTTAAATAAATTCATCAATTTTTTTTTACTTTGCTTCTTATAACTTTCAGAAAGACAGTTTTAGAAAAAAATACAACCTTTAAAATTATTTTAGGATTTTTAAACACATATACAGTTTTACCTTTTAAATTCCTTCCTCTTCTGTCCTGACAATTTAAATCAATGTTCAAGTAAATTTTATTTTTTTTATTGTAAAGAATAATAAATACATTTTAATTTAATTCTTCATTTTAGCTTCTGTTTTTTCGACGAAGAATATTTGTGAAATATTTCTTCAAAGTTGTTATGATTAAAATTCCAAAAAATGATTTGTCTTTGTTAGAAATATAGCTTGGTCCAATTTGTTATATATATTTTAACAAAGTGCAGATTGGATTTTAAGCTATTTAAAACATGTCATCAAAATTCTAAAAATAATCTCAATCAGGAAAAATTACTAATGATATTCCATAAATAATTTTTTTAATTTTTTCAAAAAGATTTGAATTAGCTAGTTTTTCTCTTCTTTTTTTCGGTTGAAGTTTGAATTTTAAAGAGTTGAAATATATTTATAAAAATATTTATTTGTTTCGCTATATATTTATTGTGAGAAATCAATAAGATGATCAGTGTTTCCACAAAGATAAATATAATTAATTATTAATAATAACAGAGTTAAAGGTAAATTGAGCAAATTGGCTTTTTCTTGCAATTTATTTAAGCGTGTATCAAACTGGTAGCCCTTCGCATTAATCAGTACCCAAGAAGTAGCTCTTGGTTTCAAAAAGGTTGGTGACCCCTGCTCTGAATAAAAAAATAATTAATTTGGCACACATACTTTCTTGGTAGAAGAAAAACTGAACGTCAACCTAACTCAGGGTATATATATCCTTCCATCCATCCATCTTCTTCCGCTTATCCGAGGTCGGGTCGCGGGGGCAGCAGCCTAAGCAGGGAAGCCCAGACTTCCCTGTCCCCAGTCACTTCGTCCAGCTCCTCCCAGGGGATCCCGAGGCGTTCCCAGGCCAGCCAGGAGAGATTGTCTTCCCAACGTGAGCTGGGTCTTCCCCGTGGCCTCCTACCGGTCATACATTCCCAAAACACCTCCCTAGGGAGGCGTTCGGGTGGCACCCTGACCAGATACCCAAACAAACTCATCCGGCTCCTGTCGATGTGGAGGAGCAGCGGCTTGCCATCCAAACAAGGTCGTTTTCACGGACGCCCCTGCTTATTTCAGCAAGACAATGCCAAGCCTCATTCTGCACGTTCTACAACAGCGTGGCTTTGTCGTAAAAGACAAGACTGACTTGGAATATAAATTGAAAAGGATTTTTCAAATCATTGTATTTTGTTTTTATTTACGATTTACACAATGTGCCAACTTTACTGATTTTGGGTTTTGTATGATCTAACATAATTGTATCAACTCAGAGGCGATGCTGCAGCTCAGTATGTCAGTAGCTTGCAGATAAGCTTGTTGCCTATTTCTAATCAATGCGCCTCTAAAAGTAATTTGTCTTCATCAGCGCTTACAATACAATATTGCTAATATTTTGTTAATATTCGTGTCACAACATGTAAATGGAATATTTTTTTGGGAGGGCGTTATGGGCGCATTCAACACAATGACGTTTTGACTCTCATTAGCTTCATTTATACCACCTCATACTTGCCGTACATTACAGATTAGAATGAAATACAAAAAGAAAGACATATGTGTTACAAACCCTGTTTCCATATGAGTTGGGAAATTGTGTTAGATGTAAATATAAACGGAATACAATGATTTGCAAATATTTTTCAACCCACATTCAGTTCCATGCACTACCAAAACAAGATATTTGATGTTCAAACTCATAAACTTTATTTTTTCTTTGCAAATAATATTTAACTTAGAATTTCATGGCTGCAACACGTGCCTAAGTAGTTGGGAAAGGGCATGTTCACCACTATGTTGCATCACCTTTTCTTTTAACAACACTCAATAAATGTTTGGGAACTGAGGAAACGAATTGTTGAAGCTTTGAAAGTCGAATTCTTTCCCATTCTTGTTTTATGTAGAGCTTCAGTCGTTCAACAGTCCAGGGTCTCTGCTGTCGTATTTTACGCTTCATATTGCGCCACACATTTTCGATGGGAGACAGGTCTGGACTGCAGGTGGGCCAGGAAAGTACCCGCACTCTTTTTTTCCGAAGCCACGCTGTTGTAACACGTGCTGAATGTGGCTTGGCATTGTCTTGCTGAAATAAGCAGGGGCATCCATGAAAAAGCTGGTGCTTAGATGGCAGCATATGTAGTTCCAAAACCTGTATGTACCTTTCAGCATTAATGGTGCCTTCACAGATGTATAAGTTACCCATGCTTTGGTCACTAATGCACCCACATACCATCACAGATGCCGTTTTTTGAACTTTGAGTCGATAACAGTCTGGATGGTTCGCTTCCCCTTTGGTCCGGATGACACGAAGTGGAATATTTGCAAAAACAATTTGAAATGTGGACTCTTCAGACCACAGAACACTTTTCCACTTTGCATCAGTCCATCTTAGATGATCTCGGGCCCAGAGAAGCCGGCGGCGTTTCTGGATGTTGTTGATAAATGGCTTTCCCATTGCATAGTAGAGCTTTAACCTGCTCTTACAGATGTAGCAACAAACTGTATTTAGTGTGGTGATATCCTTTAGAGATTGATGTCTGTTTTTGGTACAGTCCCGTCTGGGGGATCGAAGGTCACGGTCATTCAATGTTGGTTTCCGGCCATGGCGCTTACGTGGAGTGATTTCTCCAGATTCTCCGAACCTTCTGATGATATTATGGACCGTAGATGTTGAAAACCTTAAATTTCTTGCTATTGCACTTTAAGAAACGTTGTTCTTAAACTGTTTGACTATTTGCTCACGCAGTTGTGGACAAAGGGGTGTACCTCGCCCCATCCTTTCTTGTGAAAGACTGAGCATTTTTTGGGAAGCTTTTTTTATACCCAATCATGTCACCCACCTGTTCCCAATTAGCCTGCACACCTGTGGGATGCTCCAAATAAGTGTTTGATGAGCATTCCTCAATTTTATCAGTAATTATTGCCACCTTTCCCAACTTCTTTGTCACGTGTTGCTGGCATCAAATTCTAAAGTTAATGATTATTTGCACACACAAAAAAAAATGTTTATCAGTTTGAACATCAAATATGTTGTCTTTGTAGCAGATTCAAATGAATATGGGTTGAAAATGATTTGCAAATCATTGTATTCCTTATATATTTACATCTAACACAATTTCCCAACTCATATAGAAACGGGGTTTGTACATAAAGCTTGTGAATGATAGGCAAAATTCTTCTTAAAATACCGCCTGATTTTATGTGTTGTTATCTAAAATATGTGTACATGTTTAGGTCCCGGAGTGTCCTGGTCCGTGCTGCTGTCGTTCTCTCCCACGCAGCCTCTCCATTGAACGTCTCTCTGAACTAAACCAGCTCCTGGAAGGTGACGGAGGAGGTGGAGTACATTCTGCAGTAAGAAGGATCTCTCTTTCCTACCTGGAAAGCGAGGAAGGGGATTCCAGTAACGGAGTAGTAAAAATAAACCGAAGGAGCAGCCATCCGGCACGCGGCGAAAACGAGTGCGAGTTCTGCGACGCGTCCTGCTACAGCACCTCCTGCTACAGCACGTCCTGTTACAGCACATCCTGTTACAGCAACTCGGGCTACGAGGGTCGCGGACGCCTCTGCAGCCACACCCGCCTCTCCTCTGTGGACAGCAACCGGCTCTCCGGAAGCACTGTGTTTTCCTCACAGGACGAGGAGGAAGACGAAAGCACCTTTGACTCGGGACCGGATGCAAACCACTGTCCCGAGGGTCACCAAGTGGGTGGAGAAAGGAGTGAAAGTTGTCAAGAGGACAGGAGAGAGGAGAATGGAGAATCGACTGGGGCCGAATCGCAGGAGGCTACCAGCACAGGTAAGACACAATCCAGAGTGTCAGCCATTCTAGAATAAGAATAAGCAAGCTTATAAACATATCTTTATCTATGGAGCATACTTGCCGACCCTCCTGATTTTCCCGGGAGACTCCTCAATTTCAGTGCCATCGATCTTCCGCTTATTCGAGGTCGGGTCGTGGGGGAAGCAGCCTAAGCAGGGAAGCCCAGACTTCCCTCTCCCCAACCTCTTCGTCCAGCTCTTCCCGGGGTATCCCAAGGTGTTCCCAGGCCAGCCGGGAGACATAGTCTTCCCAACGTGTCCTGGGTCTTCCCCGTGGCCTCCTACCGGTCAGACGTGTCCGAAACACCTCCCTAGGGAGGCGTTCGGGTGGCATCCTGACCAGATACCCGAACCACTTCATCTGGCTCCTCTCCATGTGGAGGAGCAGCGGCTTTACTTTGAGTTCCTCCCGGATGACAGAGCTTCTCACCCTATCTCCAAGGGAGAGCCCCGCCACCCGGCGGAGGAAACTCATTTCGGTCGCTTGTACCCGGGATCTTGTCCTTTCGGTCATAACCCAAAGCTCATGACCATAGGTGAGGAAGGGAACGTAGATCGACCGGTAAATTGAGAGCTTTGCCTTCCGGCTCAGCTCCTTCTTCACTACAACGGATTGATACAGAGTCCGCATTCTTGAAAACGCCACACCTATACACCTGTCGATCTCACGATCCACTCTTCCCTCACTCGTGAACAGGACTCCAAGGTACTTGAACTCCTCCACTTGGGGCAAGAGCTCCTCCCCAACCCGGAGATGGCACTCCACCCTTTTCCGGGCGAGAACCATGGACTCGGATATAAATATATAGTACAATAAATAACAAGTAGCGCCTTTAGCGTCCTTTCTCACCTGTAACCTTCACCCCTGAGTTAGGACAGCCTGTCGTCACATCCGGCTTTTCATACATACATACACACACACACACACACACACATACACTGTAGTGAATGCAAGTCATACTTGGTCAAGAGCCATACAGGTCACACTGAGGGTGGCGGTATAAACAACTTTAACACTGTTACAAATATGAACCCACACCAAACAAGAATGACAAACACATTTCGGGAGAACATCCGCACCGTAACACAACAGAACAAATACCCAGAACCCCTTGCAGCGCTAACTCTTCCGGGACGCTACAATATACACCCCTCAATACCCCCCACCCCCTTCAACCTCAACCGTACATTGTCACACTTTGTTTCATTTTTTTAAACCGTTAGTTAAGTTACATTTTTTTTGTTTAATTCAAGGATCCAAGCTTTAAGAGCCATTTTTAAGGTGTATTTTATGTTTTTGTACTGATAAATGGTACTGGTAGATTATATGGATATATGGCAGGGGTAGGGAACCTGCGGCTGTCGAGCCAGATGTGGCTCTTTTGATGACCGAATCTGGCTCTCTGGTAAATCTTAGCTGACATTGCTTAAACACGACAGGTAATGAATAATTCCGATTTAAAGGCCTACTGAAATGAGATTTTCTTATTTAAACGGGGATAGCAGGTCCATTCTATGTGTCATACTTGATCATTTCGCGATATTGCCATATTTTTGCTGAAAGGATTTAGTAGAGAACATCAACGATAAAGTTCGCAACTTTCGGTGCTAAGAGAAAAGCCCTGCCTCTACCAGAAGTCGCAGACGATGACGTCACACGTGTGATGGCTCCTCACATATTCACATTGTTTTTAATGGGAGTCTCCATTGACATCTAGGAGGGATCCATGTTGGCTTGACCGCGCTCTGATCCATAGTAAAGTTTCACCTCCAGGAATTTTAAACAAGGAATCACCGTGTGTTTGTATGGCTAAAGGCTAAAGCTTCCCAACTCCATCTTTCTACTGTGACTTCTCCAATATTAATTGAACAAATTGCAAAAGATTCAGCTACGCAGATGTCCAAAATACTGTGTAATTATGCCGTTAAAGCAGTCGACTTTTAGCTGTGTGTGTGTGCAGCGCTCATACTTCCTAAAAACCTGTGACGTCTTGCGTACACGTCATTATTACACAACGTTTCGAAGACGAAACTCCCGGGAAATTTAAAATTGTAATTTAGTAAACTAAAAAGGCCGTATTGGCATCTGTTGCAATGTTAATATTTCATCATTGATATATAAACTATCAGACTGCGTGGTGGGTAGTAGTGGGTTTCAGTAGGCCTTTAAAAATAACGTTCAAAATATAAAACATTTTATGCATTTTAGTCCATCCATCCATTTTCTACCGCACCTGTATTAAGAAGCAATCTGAGTGTTCCTGGTTCGATCCCCACCTTCTACCAACCTCGTCAGGTCCGGTGTGTCCTTGAGTAAGACATTTCACCCTTGCTCCTGAGTGGTATATTCCGCAACTGAAGGACTAATATTTATGTAGGTAGAAATATCACAGATTACATTGACAATCAAAGCATTATTGTAATGAATGACATTTTTCATTTTGGTACTAGCGGATGTGACGCGTAGAGCTTATTTGTTAATCCAGATGTCTGGGATTGGTTTGAGAAGGTGTCTTGACATGTTTCCACAACAATAATAATGTCTTTCCTTTCTGTCGAGCTTTTACCACATCATTTTTAAAGCAGTTACAGCAACGATCCACATGTCATGTGATCAATGCAGTAAACTCGTTTGATCGTTTGCCAGCCGTAATTATTTTTTTTTCAGTGTACAATGTATATTGACATTTGTAATTTTCGCGTGGTACTCAGGGACCGGATCTGCGTCGTAGGTCAGCGTTTGGGTCAGTGAAGCATATTGCTCCTTAGCGTATTAAAACATTGGTTCTGTTATATTACATACTCAACTTCTTTGAGTGGCGCTGTTGGGAGAGTGGCCCTGCCAGCAACCTGACGGTTCCTGGTTCGACCTCCACCTTCTACCAACCTCGTCACGTCCATTGTGTCCTTGAGCAAGACACTTCACCCTTGCTCCTGATTGTGGTTAGGGCCTGTGTTGGAGCCACTATGGTTTGAACTTTCACAGTATCATGTTAGACCCTCTCGACATCCATTGCTTTCGGTCCCCTAGGGAGGGTAGGTTGCCCACATTTGTGGTCTTCTGCAAGGTTCTCATAGTCATCATTGTCACCGACGTCCCACTGGGTGTGAGTTTTCCTTGCTCTTATGTGGGTTCTTCCGAGGATGTGGCAGTGGTTTGTGCAGTCCTTTTGAGACATTTGTGATTTAGGGCTATATAAATAAACATTGATTGATTGATTGAATCCCCACCTAGTACCAACCTCGTCACGTCCGTTGTGTCCTGAGCAAGACACTTCACCCTTGCTCCTGATGGGTGCTGGTTGGTGCCTTGCATGGCAGCTCCCTCCATCAGTGTGTGAATGTGTGTGTGAATGGGTGAATGTGGAAATAGTGTCAAAGCGCTTTGAGTACCTTGAAGATAGAAAAGTGCTATACAAGTACAACACATTTGCCAATTATTGTTGGTTAGCTTCAGAATAACAATGTTATTAAAAAGAATAAGAGACTTATTATACTTTAAAAATGTTGGTCTTACTTAAAAATGCACGCGTTTAGTTGTATTCAGTGTTAAAAAATATTGTATGGCTCTCATGGTAATACATTTTAAAATATTTGGCTTTCATGGCTCTCTCAGCCAAAAAGGTTCCCGACCCCTGATAATGCACTGCAAAAACTGAAATCTAAGTAAGATTAAATATCTCAAATAAGAGTAATGTTTGCTTATTTTCTGTCTGATAAGATAATTCTTGTCACTTGTTTTAAGGGTTTTGGTCCTAAATGATTTCAGTAAGATAGTGCAGCTTGTTGCTGCGATGTTATGACCTATATTGAGTAAAACATGCTTGAAACTAGAATATCAACTGTTGCAAAGCTGTGTCATCAACACTCACAAGTATAAAACTACTTTTTTTTTTAAAGTAATACTTTCTTATTTCAAACATGAAAAAAAAAATCATGACTTCGACACAATTGTGTCTCATATTAAAATAAACTTTGCTGTTATATTTTCAATGAAACAATAGAAAATACGTACTCATATAGTAGTACAGGTATTTGTCAAAACGTGGACTATGGTGTGGTTTGTTTTTCCGGAATGCAAAGGAAGATGACGGGACATGGCGTGAAGATAAAGACATATTCTAATTTATCTTTTTTTTTTTTTTTTTAAGTGCAAACTAAAGGCGCGCACAAGGCGGAGAACAAACTTGGCTAAAAAAAACAAAAACTACCACAAAGGCAAAACTATGGATATGAAACAAAAGTCTCGCTAAACGTGACATGGATAAACAAAATTTACTTGGAAGGAAATGAGCAGAGCGATACATAACCAGAGTCAACATAGCATGGAGCAACAACAATGTCGACAGCCCGACTGCCTGGCAATTTCAAGCTTAAAAAATAGTGACATGATTAACACAGGTGCGTGAGTCCTAAACAAATCAGGTGCGTGAGTCCAAATGAGTACAGGTGAACTAATTGGTCGTCATGGTGACAAAACAATGGAGCGTAAACAGGAACCAAAAAAGAGTCTTAAACCATAACGAAACAAAACGTGACCACAGAACATGACATTACGAGTGAGAATGTACTTATTTTAAGGTATTTTGTGGTTCGTTGAGGTTAGCTAATTTTACTTGTTTTGAAAATTCTTAACAAGCCAAATTTTCTTGTTTTATTGGCAGATCATTTTGCTTAGTTCAAATTAAAAAAAACTAATTTTTGTATTTTTTATTCTTGTTTTTGAACACTGACTTTTTGCAGTGTGGTTATTTATGCCGTACACTTATTCAGTCTGTTGTTCACTATTCTTTATTTATTTTAAATTGCCTTTCAAATGTCTATTCTTGGTGTTGGGTTTTATCAAATACATTTCCCCCCAAAAATGCGACTTATACTCCAGTGCGACTTATATATGTATTTATTTCCTTCTTTATTATGCATTTTTTGGCGGGTGCGACTTATACTCCGGAGCGACTTATGCTACAAAAAATACGGTAGTTTGCTGCTTATTCCCGTTTCCTCCATAATCTTCCCTAACTTTTCTGTTGGGACCCTGCCAAAGGCTTCCTCTTGGTCAAGAAAGCAGATGGGATGGTCAATTGGATGTTTCCAGCACTTCTGTTAAGAAGCCGCCTCAAGGTTGCAATCTGGTCTACCGTCTTCTGGTCAGAAGCCACATTGGCTCAGAGAGGAACTTTTCCACCTGGCTCTCGGTCTCCTTTCCATGAGTCTGTTTGCAGTTTTCCCCGGCCGTGCTTGCATTCTAATGGATCACCCTTGTTCTTGAAGATGGGGCAAATAATGTATTTTTCTTTTGGTACTAGCCCTGTCCTCCATGTGTAGTTATTCCAACGGGGGAAACTGTGGTCATCTGCAAGGCATAATCCTCTAAACGTGTGTTAGGTCTGCCTCGGGGTCTTTCCCTGGCTGGGCATGCCTGGAACAGCTCACCAAGAGGTGTCCAGGAGGCTCCCAAAGGCACCTTCACTGGCTATTTTTTGATTGAAACGTGTCTAACATGTGTAATGAGCCTTTCCTATA
The DNA here is from genome assembly GCF_033978795.1 of Nerophis ophidion. Classification (NCBI taxonomy): domain Eukaryota; kingdom Metazoa; phylum Chordata; class Actinopteri; order Syngnathiformes; family Syngnathidae; genus Nerophis; species Nerophis ophidion. The sequence continues at coordinate 42,672,385 of NC_084625.1, forward strand.
TCTTAAAATGTAAATTTAAAATGTATAAGTACAAACCCCGTTTCCATATGAGTTGGGAAATTGTGTTAGATGTAAATATAAACGGAATACAATATTTTGCAAATCATTTTCAACCCATATTCAGTTGAATATGCTACAAAGACAACATATTTGATGTTCAAACTGATAAAGATTATATTTTTTGCAAATAATAATTAACTTTAGAATTTGATGCCAGCAACATGTGACAAAGAAGTTGCGAAAGGTGACAAAAAATACAGATAAAGTTGAGGAATACTCATCAAACACTTATTTGGAACATCCCACAGGTGTGCAGGCTAATTGGGAACAGGTGGGTGCCATGATTGGGTATAAAAACAGCTTCCCAAAAAATGCTTAGTCTTTCACAAGACAGGATGGGGCGAGGTACACCCCTTTGTCCACAACTGCGTGAGCAAATAGTCAAACGGTTTAAGAACAACGTTTCTCAAAGTGCAATTGCTAGAAATTTAGGGATGTCAACATCTACGGTCCATAATATCATCAAAAGGTTTAGAGAATCTGGAGAAATCACTCCATGTAAGCGGCATGGCCGGAAACCAACATTGAATGACCGTGACCTTCGATCCCCCAGACGGCACTGTATCAAAAACCGACATCAATCTCTAAAGGATATCACCACATGGGCTCAGGAACATTTCAGAAAACCATTGTCACTTAATACAGTTTGTCGCTACATCTGTAAGTGCAAGTTAAAGCTCTACTATGCAAAGCAAAAGCCATTTATCAACAACATCCAGAAACGCCGCCGGCTTCTCTGGGCCCGAGATCATCTAATATGGACTGATGCAAAGTGGAAAAGTGTTCTGTGGTCTGACGAGTCCACGTTTCAAATTGTTTTTGGAAATATTCGACATTGTGTCATCCGGACCAAAGGGGAAGCGAACCATCCAGACTGTTATCGACGCAAAGTTCAAAAGCCAGCATCTGTGATGGTATGGGGGTGCATTAGTGCCCAAGGCATGGGTAACTTACACATCTGGGAAGGCACCATTAATGCTGAAAGGTACATGCAGGTTTTGGAACCTTCTAAGCACCGTCTTTTTCATAGATGCCCCTGCTTATTTTAGCAAGACAATGCCAAGCCACATTCAGCACGTGTTACAACAGCGTGGCTACAGACAAAAAGAGTGCGGGTACTTTTCTGGCCCGCCTGCAGCCCAGACCTGTCTCCCATCGAAAATGTGTGGCGCATTATGAAGCGTAAAATACGACAGCGGAGACCCCGGACTGTTGAACGACTGAAACTCTACATAAAACAAGAATGGGAAGAAATTCCACTTTCAAAGCTTCAACAATTAGTTTCCTCAGTTCCCAAACGTTTATTGAGTGTTGTTAAAAGAAAAGTTGATGTAACACAGTGGTGAACATGCCCTTTCTCAACTACTTTGGCACGTGTTGCAGCCATGAAATTCTAAGTTAATTATTATTTGTAAAAAAAAAAATAAAGTTTATGAGTTTGAACATCAAATATCTTGTCTTTGTAGTGCATTCAATTGAATATGGGTTGAAAAGAATTTGCAAATCATTGTATTCTGTTTATATTTACATCTAACACAATTTCCCAACTCATATGGAAACCGGGTTTGTAGTTGACATGTGCATTTGATTGGTGGAACCAATCAAATGCGTAGGTTGTGCATCATTTCTGGGGATTAGTGCGATCCCAACATTGTGTACTCCTGGTAGATAATATATGTAATGTATATCTTGTAATGCTCCAAGAGTTTAATGTTTCCTTGTTGGACAGCATTCATTTTCACATTTCATTTGTATGCATGCAGTGTTCCCATGCTCTTTCCCCTACAAATTGACACAGATTCCCCGAGAAAAGTACATTTTTATTAAAGAGACAGGCAGTCGGAGTGGGACCGTTCGAACCTGAGTCGTAATCTGTCCAGCGGCCTCAGGGTGTAACGTATTCCGTACTGTTTCCTGTAGGCTCAGGCTTCTCACCTCCCGTTGGCCTTCCTCCAGTACTTCTTCCCAGCCTTGACTTAAACCATTTTCCTGCTGCCACTGACCAAGCCTTACCTCCAAGTAAGCATAAACACATCTTACTCTGGAGCCACATGCCAACAGCTTGGTTTGCACGTGTGTTTTGCATGTTTGTTTCCAAACATATGTGCTGTGTGTCCTTTTGTGTTTGCTGTCATTGCCGCCTCCTCCCATGCATTTCCATTACAGTTTAGATATACGGCTTCCTCCTGCTCTGTAATGGATGCTTGCATCTGAAATGAAGGGCCAGAGGGTCCAAAGCCAACATCGATGTTACAGCAGAGCTGACACAAAGCATGCACAAAACATGCCTTAAGAAGAACATACAATCAAAGCACTTTGGTAGTTTATATCATACTCGTGTCAGGACTAGGACTATGGTGTGGATTGTTTTCCCGAGGTGCGAAGCGACTGGTTCGGACATGGCGTGAAGGTGATGACATCTTTTAATTTTAACACTCTAAAGTACTACAAAAACAAAAGGGAATAAACAAAAACTCGCACAAAGGCAGAACTATGGACATAAAACAAAACTTGCAAACTATGGCATGAATAAAGAAACGTACTTGGAACGAGAAAAGAGCATGTAAAAGAGCAGCATGATCAGCAGCATGAATAACAAGAGTGTATAGAGGGTGATGTCGCCAGGCAACTGCAGGCTTAAATAGTGATATGGTGATTGACCACAGGTGCATAAGTCCAAATGAATCAGGTGCGTGACTTGAGGACAGGTGAAAACTAATGGGTTGTCATGGAAACAAAGCAGGGAGGGGAAAAAACAGGAACTAAAAAAATCCAAAAACCAAACAGAACATAGCCAAACTAAACATGATCACCAGGACATGACAACTTGCCAACCGTCCCAATTTTCTCGGGAGACTCCCGAATTTCAATGCCCCACCCGAAAATCTCCCGGGGCAACCATTCTACAGAATTTCTCCCAAATTCCACCCGGACAAGAAAATTGGGGGCGTGCCTTAAAGGCACTGCCTTTAGCGTCCTCTCTCGCCTGAAACCTTCATCCCTTAACAGCCGCATGCTGTCCAGGCATCCGCTTTGCCTCTATATAAACAAACAGCGTGCCGTCCCAATCACATAATAATGTAGCGTTGGACGGCTTTAACAATGGTCTTTACTCAAAGATGTCGGGGGATGCTGACACGTTGTATGATCTTTTAACTGGTTTAATGATAACGTTATTTTCAAGCACACACACAAGTGAATGCAAGGCATACTTGGTCAATAGCTATACATGTCACACTGAGGGTGGCCGTATAAACAACTTTAACACTGTTACAAATATGCGCCACACTTTGAACCCACACCAAACAAGAATGACAAACATATTTCGGGAGAACATCTGCACCGTAACACAACATAAACACATCAGAACAAATACCCAGAACCCCTTGCAGCGCTAACTCTTCAGGAACGCAACAAAATACACACATCTCCACACCACCCATCTCCCAAATTCGGAGGTCTCAAGGTTGGCAAGTATGTAAGTGTGACCAGCAGATGGTAGTAACACATAGGATATACGTGTAGACTGCAATATGACGCCAGTAAACAACACCAAAACTTTAAATGTTCTATTGAAAAAAAAAAAGAACATTACTCACGGCACTCAAAAATCTGTCAAAAGGTTTTAGTATTTGTTTTGAAGCCGCACTGCTTAATGGCATGACAGTCCATTGCGGTTACTGTAGTCAGAGATGCAAGTATTACTATGGTGTGTGGATAAGCACGGCAAAATGGCACCCATTAGCAGACATATTATATTGCGTTTTGACTCACAATATTATGCAAAACCAACTTTTCTTAACTTCTTTTACCTGCTGATGTGTATTTTAGATCTGCATAAGTCTTGAAAATTTGCGCATGTCCGCCGCTGTAGTTCGTGCCGATTCCATAGTCGATACGCGTCTTCTTTTTCACTTATTTTCTTGTTATGGGACATTAATCCTCTGTGTTGCCATTTCTTATGTAAAGTAGTGTAAAGTTGTAACTTATATCTCGCTATGGAAGCGCCAAAACATACTGGTGTAGTGAGTTCCGGGACGCTACAATATACCCCCCCTCACCACCACCACCACCACCACCTCTACCCAACCCTGCCCACCTCAACCTCCTCATGCTCTCTCAGGGAGAGCATGTCCCAAATTCCAAGCTGCTGTTTTGAGGCATGTTAAAAAAAAAATAATGCACTTTGTGACTTCAATAATAAATATGGCAGTGCCATGTTGGCATTTTTTTCCCATAACTTGAGTTGATTTATTTTGGAAAACCTTGTAACATTGTTTAATGCATCCAGCGGGGCATCACAACAAAATTAGGCATAATAATGTGTTAATTCCACGACTGCTTATATATCGGTATCGGTTGATATCGGAATTGGTAACTAAGAGTTGGACAATAATCGGAATATCGTATACCGGCAAAAAAGCCATTATCGGACATGTCTAGTTTAAACAAATTCTGAAGCCGCGCTGTGCAAAAATAGAGACTTTGCATATAACTTAAGTACAATTTTTAAAGTTTTTAAAAATGTCATTTTGCCAAGTACAACACAATCGTTGAATCAAATTATTTATCGCTTTAATCGCATTCTTACCGCAAATTGCACAAAAAGTGACATCATCATTATAATTTTACACCAGTATTAATATATTTATTCTTAATGTCATCATCATCATCAAACATGGCTCATGATAAAATGATACAAATGTCAACAAAACAGTGCTAGAGAAAAAACACAATAAAAAAAATAAAATAAACAGCATACAAAAATCTTCATCTAATGCCGTACAAGCAAAGTTTAGGGGGGTATGGCGTAGTGGGTGGAGCGGCCGTGCGAGAAAACTGAGGGTTGCAGGTTCGCTCCCCTCCTCTTCACATCCAAATTGCTGCCATTGTGTCCTTGGGCAGGGCACCTCACCCTTGCCCCCGGTGCTGCTCACACTGGTGAGTGAATGATGAATGAATGATAGGTGGTGGTCGGAGGGGCTGTAGGCGCAAACTGGCAGCCTCGCTTCCGTCAGTCTACCCCAGGGCAGCTATGAAAGTAGCTTACCACCACCAGGTGTAAATGAATGATGGGTTCTCACTTCTCTGTGAGCGTTTTGAGTATCTAATAATAGAAACGCGCTATTTAAAATCTAATACATTATGATTATTATTATTATTATAGTTGCCAATGTTTCAAAAAAATGGAACTGTTATTTTATGTTATGTTATTTTATACTTGTTTTTATTTTAATGTATTTACTTTTTATATGTTGTTTTAAATTCAGCAATAGCTATTTGTTTTTTTTTTATTGGTCTTTTTTTTCCTTTTTTTTACATACATTATTAGTAATTCATTCTTTCAAATACGCTTTAACTCGTCTTTTTGCCTACTATTATTTTTATTTTTTTTTAACACTTGTTCTCTTTATCACTCCTAAAAGGGGTTATATTATGCAAATTCAACTTTTGACTATGGCTACCTGTTTTTGTGTATTTGGGATCTACATGAGTCAACAACATTTTATAATCAAACCAAGGGGGCGGCATAGCTCGGTTGATAGAGTGGCCGTGCCTGCAACTTGAGGGTTCCAGGTTCGATTCCCGCTTCCGCCATCCTAGTCACTGCAGTTGTGTCCTTGGGCAGGACACTTTACCCACCTGCTCCCAGTGCCACCCACACTGGTTTAAATGTAACTTAGATATTGGGTTTCACTATGTAAAGTGCTTTGAGTCACTAGAGAAAAGCGCTATATAAATATAATTTACTTCACTTCACATAATTCACAACCATTGAGGCATGGCGAATACATAAAACAATCTTGCCTTCCTTCATACTTCCTTTTTGCCCCATTTGTGACTTTTTCTCATTGTTGATTTCAGCGGATATGGCAAAATTTTACCCACAGAAATTTGCGCTAATCAGACGCTTTAGTCAATAAATACGTTTCTTCTTCTTCTCCACCATTTTGTTGTGCGGCAGACTGTCTCGTACATGCACATGCATCTTCTGCTGTTGCAATTTCTGATACAAATGAACATTTACGTATAGTTTGAACTTATATCTGACAGTAGACTAAATATGAAAAGGCTAAAAACAACCTGTCACAGTTGAAGTGGAGGCACATAAATAAGACCGCATTCTGAAGAGATTGTTGGAAAGATGGTCTTGAAAGTCTGAAGATGGTCTTTAAAACATAATCTATGTTTGTAATCTATTGCCCCCCCCAAAAAATCACCATTAAATATTATGTATACCAGTGGTCCCCAACCTTTTTTTATCCGCGGACCAGTCAACCCTAATAATTTGTCCCGAGGCCCAGGTGGGGGTGGGGGTGGGGGGTTTCTATCTTTGTCATGAAAAAGGGACGTTTTTGTCATGAAAAAGGGAGGTTTTTGTGGTTGGTGCACTAATTGTAAGTGTATATTGTGTTTTTTATGTTGATTTAATTATTTTTTTAATGTTTATTTTATTTATTTTTTTTTAATGAAAATTTATAAAAAATTATTCTGCGGCCCGGTACCAATCGGGCCGCGGCCCGGTGGTTGGGGACCACTGATGTAGACCACAGAGAAGTGTTGTAAATGCAGAAAAAAATCATAATACGACCCCTTCAACCTATCGTTATTAGGCATTTGTGCATTTTTTTCAAAATGCTTACCCTCCTATAAATGTACTTATTTTTTGTTAATATTTTCACTTGTAGTATTCAAACCTAGTTTGGTATTCATAATTAATTATATTTACATATTTATTTCCAATATTAATTTATCATATTATATTACTTCACTATATTTTGACCTTATATTTATCTTTTCATCTCTGAATCTCTGTAATTAGAAAATAGTGACCCCTAAACTCAGGAAATGAACACGATTCAGATGGCAAAGTGTCAACATGTTAAAGTTTTAGGATTTGAGAAGCTCTCCAACTTAATCCTTTTCAATCATACTGAATTATGCAAATGTAAACATGTAATGTTCCAACTTGTTAGGCATAGCCGAAACAAATAGAGGGTCACACCTGACCAACCTGATATAAGCTACCACGATATAATCGTCTGTTTATTTCATCTTAAGTCTTCAATGTTGTTTTTTCCGTATGCTACAGACTGGGAAGCTCGTATAGACAGCCACGGCAGAGTGTTCTATGTCGACCATGTCAACCGCACCACCACCTGGCAGAGACCGAGTCATGGTGGCAAGTGTAACCATGGAATCCCCCGATCAGGATCCAGCCAACAAATGGAGCAACTCAATCGGAGGTCAGTGATTAAATCAACAATATTATTATTGGGCTTTTCTTTGGAAAACAATACCTGTTGTTTCCTGGATAGTGTACTTTGTTAATTTATGAAAATGGTCGACCAACCTATCATTTCTCTGATTAGTGTTAGGCTATGCTTTTTCGTATAATATGGTACACCCAATATCTTAACATGAGTGCATTTTGAAAAGTGTAGCCTTTTTCAAGATTTTCTATTTGGCTTGCTTACTTTGTTGACATGAAAATTAGGATTACTTTGAGGCAGTCTGCTACAAGTATGTCTGAGCTTGAGTTGGTGCAGAGTCTGCAAATGGACATAAGGCAATATGCAAAAAGGTATTGAAATATGGTACCGTTCGATTTTCTTGAATTGGTACTACGGAATTTGGTCGATACCTATAAAATAAATGAACTTGGTGCCTATCTTGAGTTTTCAGCCTATACATTGACATACAGTGGGGCAAAAAGGTATTTAGTCAGCCACCGATTGTGCAAGTTCTCCCACTTAAAATGATGACAGAGGTCTTTAATTTTCATCATAGGTACACTTCAACTGTGATAGACAGAATATTAAAAAAAAATCCAGGAATTCACATTGTAGGAATTTTAAAGAATTTATTTGTAAATTATGGTGGAAAATAAGTGTTTGGTCACTTGAAAGAAGGAAGATCTCTGGCTCTCACAGACCTGTAACATCTTCTTTAAGAAGCTCTTCTGTCCTCCACCCGTTACCTGTATTAATGGCACTTGTTTGAACTCGTTATCTGTATAAAAGACACCTGTCCACAGCCTCAAACAGTCAGACTCCATACTCCACTATGGCCAAGACCAAAGAGCTGTCGAAGGACACCAGGAAAAGAATTGTAGACCTGCACCAGACTGGGAAGAGTGAATCTACAATAGGCAAACACCTTGGTGTGAAAAAATCAACTGTGGGAGCAATTATCAGAAAATGGAAGACATACAAGACCACTGATAATCTCCCTCGATCTGGGGCTCCACGCAAGATCTCATCCCGTGGGGTCAAAATGATCATGAGAACGGTGAGCCAAAATCCCAGAACCACACGGGGGGACCTGGTGAATGACCTGCAGAGAGCTTGGACCAAAGTAACAAAGGTTACCATCAGTAACACACTACGCCGACAGGGAATCAAATCCTGTAGTGCCAGACGTGTCCCCTGCTTAAGCCAGTGCATGTCCAGGCCCGTTTAAAGTTTGCCAGAGAGCACATCAATGATATGCAGAGGATTGGGAGAATGTCATGTGGTCAAATGAAAGCAAAATAGAACTTTTTGGTATAAACTCAACTCGTCGTGTTTGGAGGAAGAAGAATACTGAGTTGCATCCCAAGAACACCATACCTACTGTGAAGCATGGGGGTGGAAATATCATGCTTTGGGGCTGTTTTTCTGCTAAGGGGACAGGACAATTGATCTGTGTTAAGGAAAGAATGAATGCGGCCATGTATCGTGAGATTTTGAGCCAAAACCTCCTTCCATCAGTGAGGGCTTTGAATGGTTAACCAAATACTTATTTTCCACCATAATTTATAAATAAACTCTTTAAAATTCCTACAATGTGAAATCCTGGATTTTTTATCTACATTCTGTCTCTCACAGTTGAAGTGTACCTATGATGAAAATTACAGACCTCTGTCATCATTTTAAGTGGGAGAACTTGCACAATCGGTGGCTGACTAAATACTTTTTTGCCCCTCTGTATCTGACCACATGTTTGCTAGATAGTAATTGTTGTTCAATGAAGTTGTTTTGTAATGACCACACAGTTTTATGAAGTTGCTTAGCGTGGCTTCTTAACTTCAAGTTCCCATGCGCCCTGGAATACCTTGAAATTTACACACAAAAAAAACTGACCTATGTGTTAACTATTTCTTAGACAAGCAAGCAAGTCAACGGTTTACCATGTAATGGCTAAGGTGAAACATGCTTAAGAATCAATTTACCGTATTTTTTGGAGTATAAGTCGCACCTGCCGAAAATGCATAATAAAGAAGGAAAAAAACATATATAAGTCGCACAGGAGTATAAGTCACATTTTTTGGGGAAATTTATTTGATAAAACCCAACACCAAGAATAGACATTTGAAAGGCAATTTAAAGTAGATAAAGAATAGTGAACAACAGGCTGAATAAGTGTATGTTATATGAGGCATAAATAACCAACTGAGAAGGTGCCTGGTATGTTAACATAACATATTATGGTAAGAGTCATTCAAATAACTATAACATATAGAACAGATAGGCGCCAGCACCCCCCGCGACCCCAAAAGGGAATAAGCGGTAGATAATGGATGGATATAGAACATGCTATACGTTTACCAAACCATCGGTCACTCCTAATTGCGAAATCCCATGAAATCTTATACGTCTAGTCTCTTACGTGAATGAGCTAAATAATATTATTTGATATTTTACGGTAATGTGTTAATAATTTCACACATAAGGCGCTCCTGAGTATAAGTCGCACCCTTGGCCAAACAATGAAAAAAACTACGACTTTCTTTATTAATATGGAATACCGAAAAATACGGTATTCGATATTAATAAAGAAAAAGAAAAACGCCAATGGAAACATGATACCAATGCAGAAGGGTAATATGTTGTGGGTCTACCTACCATATCTGAAAGATTGTTTCTAACATATAAATTTGTTCTACGGAACAACTTAAGGCCTCCCTTTTACATTTTTGTTAGGTACCAGAGCATCCAGAGGACCATGGCCACAGAAGAGGAGGGTGGCAGTCCACTAGAGCGAGCTCCCAGTTTTGAGAATGACTCGGATTCTCCTCCAACAGCTACAGGTCTGATCCCTCATCATTTAAACACAAAGTTGACGTTTTTGTCATACAATACAATACAACAATGTAGATGGTATGGCAATATGGACACGGGACCCAGTGATTGGACAAACTTCAATCAATCAATCAATGTAGGTTTATATAGCCCTAAATAACAAGTGTCTCAAAGGGCTGCACAAGCCACAACGACATCCGCAGCTCGGCACCCACATAAGGGCAAGGAAAAACTCACAACCCAGTGGGACGTAGATGAGAATGACTATGAGAAACCTTGGAGAGGACCGCAAATGAGGGCAACCCTCCCCTCCCCCCTCTAGGGGAGACTGGATGCAATGGACGTTGAGTGGTTCTGACATAATATTGTGAAAGTCCAGTCCATAGTGGCTCTAACACAGGGGTCACCAACGCGATGCCCGCGGGCACCAGGTAGCCCGTAAGGACCAGATGAGTAGCCCGCTGGCCTGTTCTAAAAATAGCTCAAATAGCAGCACTTACCAGTGAGCCGCCTCTATTTTTTTTTTTTTTTTATTTATTTACTAGCAAGCTGGTCTCGCTTTGCTCGACATATTTAATTCTAAGAGGGACAAAACTCAAATAGAATTTGAAAATCCAAGAAAATATTTTAAAGACTTGGTCTTCACTTGTTTAAATAAATTCATTTATTCTTTTTACTTTGCTTCTTATAACTTTCAGAAAGACAATTTTAGAGAAAAAATACAACCTTAAAAATTATTTTAGGATTTGTATACACATACCGTACCTTTTTAACCTTTTAAATTCCTTCTTCTTCTTTCCTGACAATTTAAATCAATGTTCAAGTATTTTTTTTATTGTAAAAAATAATAATTACATTTTAATTTATTCTTCATTTTAGCTTCTGTTTTTTTGACAAAGAATATTTGTGAAATATGTCTTCAAACTTATTATGATTAAAATTAAAAATATATATATATTCCGGCAAATCTAGAAAATCTTTAGAATCAAATTTAAATCTTATTTCAAAGTCTTGTGAATTTCTTTTAAAAAATAATTTCTGGAAAATCTAGAAGAAATAATGATTTGTCTTCTTTAGAAATATAGCTTGGTCCAATTTGTTATATATTCTAACAAAGTGCAGATTGGATTTTAACCTATTTAAAACATGTCATCAAAATTATAAAATTAATCTTAATCAGGAAAAATTACCAATGATGTTCCATAAATTATTTTTTTAATTTTTCAAAAATAATCGAATTAGCTAGTTATTCTCTTCATTTTTTTCGGTTAAATTTTGAATTTTAAAGAGTCGAAATTGAAGATATACTATGTTTCAAAATGTAATTTTCATTTTTTTCCTGTTTTCTCCTCTTTTAAACCCTTCAATTAAGTGTTTTTTCTCATCATTTAAATGTACGGCGGAATGACAGACAGAAATACCCATTTTTATATATATATACATATATATATATATATATATATATTAAAGGTAAATTGAGCAAATTGGCTATTTCTGGCAATTTATTTAAGTGTGTATCAAACTGGTAGCCCTTCGCATTAATCAGTACCCAAGAAGTAGCTCTTGGTTTCAAAAAGGTTGGTGACCCCTGATCTAACATAATAGTGAGAGTCCAGTCCAAGCTACAATATCGGGGAACTGTGGCAGACAACTTTATAGACGATTTTGTGTCAATCCAACTGAAACACAGACGTTGGTTCACAACACATGTTTATACACAAGCAACAAAACAAGTGGCTAACTGTTAATACAACTTGAGTGAGAAGTCATACTAACTATAATACTAGAAATGTTGTGAGACTATAAATAGTTCTTGACCATATATAGCACAGTATCAGTGTATCCTTACCTTTCTGTGTTTGTTGTCTATACTGTATGGAGCTTGCACTATACTTGCATCAAACGTCATGATATCTGATCCATTTACTAAATGACTTATTGTTGATTATCCGCCAGGCCCGGCATCACCTGTCAGTCACCAGAAGATCAGCCAGCTTCTCCAATCTCCTGCTGTCAAGTTTATTACACATCCAGAATTCTTCACTATGTTGCACAGTAACTATGTGAGTTCTACACACATTTGAGTTGTATGAAGTACACAAACATTAAGACAAGTTTGAACTGAAAACAGACAAAAAGCTAGCCCCTTGTGTCATCTGCCTTTGGACGAAAAGCCCTGTGACCAAAAACGGGAGAAGCAGTAGAAAATGATTTCTTAAAGGCCTACTGAAACCCACTACTACCCACCACGCAGTCTGATAGTTTATATATCAATGATGAAATATTAACATTGCAACACATGTCAATACGGCCTTTTTAGTTTACTAAATTGCAATTTTAAATTTCCCAGGAGTTTCGTCTTGAAAACGTCATGTAATGATGACGTGTACGCAAGACGTCACGGGTTTTTAGGAAATATGAGCGCTGCACACACACACAGCTAAAAGTCGTCTGCTTTAACGGCATAATTACACAGTATTTTGGAGATCTGTGTTGCTGAATCTTTTGCAATTTGTTCAATTAATATTGGAGAAGTCAAAGTAGAAAGATGGAGTTGGGAAGCTTTAGCCTTTAGCCACACAAACACAAGGTGCTTCCTTGCTTAAAATTCCTGGAGGTGAAACTTTAAAAGGGATCAGAGCGCGGTCAAGCGAACATGAATCACGACGACCAGCAGGTTTCGGTGAGAAAATTGTGGTAAAAAGTTGCTTCTTACCGGAGATCAGCTCAGCTTGTGCCGTCCATAGCTGCCGTCGACTACCCTGAGACACTGGCGTCCAGACACCCGTGGAGACACACCTCCGACTATCAGGTACTGTTAAACTCACTAAAACACTAGCAACACAATAGAAAGATAAGGGATTTCCCAGAATTATCCTAGTAAATGTGTCTAAAAACATCTGAATCCGTCCCAATGCAATCGCGTTTTTTTTTTTTTACTTGTTTTTCTTTTTTTGCTTGTTTTTTTTAGTCCGTCACTATCAATATCCTCAAACACGAATCTTTTATCCTCGCTCAAATTAATGGGGAAATTGTCGTTTTCTCGGTCCGAATAGCACTTTTTGTTGGAGGCACCCATTAAAAACTATGTGAGTATGTGAGGAGCCCCCACACTTGTGACGTCATCGTCTGCGACTTCCGGTAAAGGCAGGGCTTTTTTGTCAGGACCAAAAGTTGCGAACTTTATCGTGGCTGTTCTCTACTAAATCCTTTCAGCAAAAATATGGCAATATCGCAAAATGATCAAGTATGACACATAGAATGGACCTGCTATCCCCATTTAAATAAGAAAATCTTATTTCAGTAGGCCTTTAAAACTTGTACCCTTGTTCCCCGTCGCCAATATTAACACTACTTCCTGCTTGTCTTAGTCTGTTCAAATATAACATACGTAAATGTATACAAGATGAGGTATTTCCAAACAGGAGACTTTAACAACCGAACAAGGTCTCCAGGATTTACTGGTCGGCCGTCATTGTTTGTCATGCCAAAGAGCACCGAGTGTAAGGTGACAGAAGAATAATGCTTTGTCACTTTATACACTCCTTTGCAACACAACCATTCTATTGTTACTAATCAGTTACATTGTTTCCTCCTGTTGTTTTGTGTACAGTACTTCTTACACCTGGTCTTTTTCAGTCAGCTTACCGGATGTTCACCAGCAGCACCTGTGTGAAACACATGATTCTCAAGGTGCGCCGGGACGCTAAGAATTTTGAGCGCTACCAACATAACCGGGACCTTGTGGTCTTCCTCAACAAGTTTGCAGACACGCAACTGGAGTTGCCACGAGGCTGGGAGATCAAGACTGACCCGCAGGGCAAGGTAGATTACCTGAACCTCTTAAGCGTCTAGTTTATAGTTCTTAAAAATGAAATGGTAAAAATATATATACTGTATTTGGGCTGGGCGATATGGCCTTTTACTAATATCTCAATATTTTTAGGCCATGTCACGATATATATTTCGATATTTTGCCTTAGCCTTGAATGAACACTTGATGCATATAATCACAGCAGTATGATGATTCTATGTGTCTACATTAAAACATTCTTGTTCATACTGCATTAATATATGCTCATTTTAAACTTTCATGCAGAGAGGGAAATCACAACTAAGTCAATTGACCAAAACTGTATTCATTAAAAAGTTATTAAAGGGGAACATTATCACCAGACCTATGTAAGCGTCAATATCTACCTTGATATTGCAGAAAAAAGACCATATATTTTTTTAACCGATTTCCGAACTCTAAATGGGTGAATTTTGGCGAATTAAACGCCTGACTATTTATCGCTCTCGGCGCGATGACGTCAAAACGTGACGTCACCTAGGTAGTCAACGCCATTTTCTCCACCACATTACATGCAGCAAGTCAAATCAGCTCTGTTATTTTCTGTTTTTTCGACTGTTTTCCGGTACCTTGGAGACATCATGCCTCGTTGGTGTGTTGTCGGAGGGTGTAACAACACGATCAGGGACGGATTCAAGTTGATTTACGTAGAATGTGCATCGATTAGCACGGCATGCTAATCGATGCTAGTACGCTATTTAGGCTAGCTGTATATACATATTGCATCGTTATGCCTCATTTGTAGCTATATTTGCATCCAGCCTTTCCCTCCATCCACATTTAATGCCAAACAAACACTTACCAATCGTCAAATTTAAGTTGCTCCAGTGTCAAGAGATGCGAAAGTCCCTCTTTTGGTCCGCACATTTTACCGGCGATGCTACGACAGACATGGCACAGAGATGAATGGATATCCTGCGACACTCAAAGCAGATGCATTTCCAACGATAAAGTCAAAGAAATCACAAAGGTGAGTTTTGTTGATGTTATTGACTTATGTGCTAATCAGACAAATTTGGTCGCGGCATGACTGCCAGCTAATCGATGCTAACATGCTATTTAGGCTAGTTGTATTTACATCCAACGTTTCCCTCCACCCACATTTAATGCCAAACAAACACTTACCAATCGATGGATTTAAGTAGATCCAGTGTTACAAGATGCGAAACTTCCAATCGTTTGGTCTGCGCATTTTACCGGCGATGCTAAGGCAAACATGGCCGAATAGCGTCAATAGCTATTCGCTCAATAGCTTAAGTTTCTTCTTCAATTTCGTTTTCGCTATCTGCCTCAATACTCCAACCATCCGTTTCAATACATGCGTAATCTGTTGAATTGCTTAAGCCGCTGAAATCCGAGTCTGAATCCGAGCTAATGTCGCTATATCTTGCTGTGGTATCCGCCATGTTGTTTGTATTGGAATCACTGGATGACGTCACAGGAAAATGGACAGTGGCTTTGCAGATAGCGAAAATCAAGCACTTTAAAGCCTTTTTTCGGGATATTCCGGGACGGGTAGAATTTTGAAAAAAAACTTCGAAAAATAAAATAAGCCACTGGGAATTGATTTTTATTGGTTTAACCCTTCTGAAATTGTGATAATGTTCCTCTTTAAGTAGAGGCACAAACATTACTTTCATTTCCAAATCAGAAAGTGCAAGATTGTCAGAGACATTTTAAAACAAACTATTAGTGCACTTTTGTGCATGATGTCACTTAGATGACATATCTAAACAACACTAAATTAAAGTGCACTTTTTGTACAGAACGCCATTGCAATAGTTTAAAACAAATAAAGTGCACTTTTGTGCATGATGTCACACAAGATATTTTAATAACTGTCAAATAAAAATGATCTGCATAATAGGAAATCAAATCATGTATGTACTTCACTATGTGGTAGGTTCCTGCGGACGTTATCTCCTTCTGTTGTTGACTATTTTTTTCAAACCGTGTTGATCTGGAAATAGTTGCTTCGGCATTTTGTTGGTGTGGCACCGAACGGAAATGTTGACATGCAGAGTTTTAAGCACTCCTTATTCTCTATCGTTTGACTTTTCGAATGATGCTACATTAGCAGTGGTGGTACTTTTTGTCGCAACGCTTTTGCCGCATAATTGTTCAAAATCTTCCCGCTTGAAGCCAAACCCCATGCTGTTTTTCTTGGGAATTAATTTTTCCTTCATTTGTTACCAGATTCGCACCTTCTCTCTCTCCTATTACCACCCGCATTGCACCATTAGCATCACAGCTCACGTTACCATGTCGCTACCTGTCTTTTCCGCGGGAGTGTGTGACGTTGCACACGTGACGTATGTAAGAAGGTGCGCTTGTTTTAAGTTTCTGTGAGAAGGAAAGACAAGAAAGAGTGGGAAACGCATGCAGTGTAATGCCCGCAGCTAAAAGCAACTGCGTGAGAACGTACACTCGAATATCACGTTATAGTCATTTTCTATATCGCACGGAGACAAACCCGCGCTATATCGAGTACATCGATAAGCCTTATACTGTGTATACACCCACGGTACATGAGTTTTCTGTTTTTCAAAATGCATCGTTAAAGGTCTCTTATCATAGCAAAAAACATAGCCAAAACATTAATCATTTAATTTCACACAACATACAGATTATTAAAGTTATGAAAATATCTATGAAATAAAGAATACGTTAACAGAAAGCAGAAGAGTTACAACAAGATTTCTAGTACCGGTAATTGCTTCATAACATCATGATAAGATGTTCACTGTATTGGTTTCTAGAACACGTGAACTGTTCGGAGTAGCTAAAAATTGGCTTTCAAGCTGGGTGAAGTTTACCCGATGTTTTCCATACATTTCCATATCTGGTGCTACTTGCTACTCATAACCTAAATGAATTAGTTTTTCTACTAACTACACAAGTTGCTAGTAGACACTTTATGCAATACAGCTTGTTACAACTCTGTACAGCAGTTGTTGGTATGCGTCGGAACTTCGCTTCTTACCGCGCCTCATGCGTACCCGGTAGAGATGCGCGGATAGGCAATTATATCGTCCGCATCACCAAAGTCGTCATCCACCCGCCGTCCACCCGAACCAACATTTTATCAGGACCGGACCCGCCCGCCAACCGCCCGCTGAAATACATCAGAGGTTGTCCGCCTTTACCACTCACAGAGCTATTTAAACCTGTTTCACAGAGTAATGATGACAATTGGAGCCGCTAACGTTCCCGCGACTATCCAATAGCGTTAATCCTGGTTAAAAGAATATGGGTGTGCTGTGAAGCCATTGCCTTGGACACCTTCAACAACATGTAGGAACCGATTGTTGGTCCGGCAACATGTTGTGTGCAGCTTCCGCAATTACACGTTCAAGATTGAAAGGCATACTGGGTGATACAGAGTACACCGATGGTTGTGATATAAACAACTTTAACACTTACTAATATGCGCCATGCTGTGAAGCCACACCCAACAAGATTGACAAACACATTTCGGGAGAACATCCTCACAGTAACACAACATAAACGCAACACAACAAATACCCATAATCCTTTGTATCCGTGACACTTCCTGAACATATTTTACACCCCCGCACCCCCAACTCCGCCCACCTTACCGACGCACAAGGGGATGGTGGGGGGTGGCGGGGTTTGCTGCTAGCGGGGTGTATAAAATAGTCAGGAAGTGTCATGAATACAAAGGATTATGGGTATTTGTTGTGTTGCGTTTATGTTCTGTTACTGTGAGGATGTTCCCCCGAAATGTGTTTGTTGTTCTTAATTGGTGTGGCTTCACAGCGTGGCGCATATTACAAAGAGTGTTACAATTGTTTATATCACAACCATTAGTGTACTCTGTATCACCCAGTATGCCTTGCAGTCGTGTGCGTGTTGCCGTGGAAGCCACACACAACATGATGCTGGACTGACAAGCAGGTCGTACATGTTGTGGTAGGCGAAAAAGCCAATGGCTTCATAAAACGCCCTAATACTTATTATCTAGGTGACTACCGGCAGAAATTCAGGAGAATAATAGCGTCTCTTATTGTCTTCTTCGCTTTATGACACGGGTCTTAAATGGCTCTTTGAATGGCAAAGGATACCGATCACAGAACCATGCATATCAAATATTTCCGGATGGTTCAACCGCCACCCGCCCGAATCTAATTAAAATCTATTTTTTCGTCATGTCAACCGCCCGACCCGCGGTTTATCCGCGGACTCCGCGGATGAGACCGCAAACCGCGCATCTCTAGTACCCGTACTACCAGAGAGTAAGAAAACTGAGAAAGTTGGACCAATGTTGTCGCCTTAAGGACTTTGTTGCTATACCGTACATGGAATCAAACACCTAGATAGTGTTTTTTTTAAAAAGGTGACTACATTTTTGGAGAATCTGACATGAAAGCATTGGTTTTGCTGAGCTTTGAGCTGACGTTCATCACGCTATGTAGATGGGAAACTGTGGATTTACTGTAAACAATTAACAACATCACCACTTATGCCTGAAGCCACGGTACTTCAGTCAAAAGTAGTTACCTTTGCAGGTTGATTAATGTTGAGACATTGAAGAGTGGGTTGTATGCTGATTTCAAGATGTACCAATGCAAATCTATTTCGGAGAACTTAGCTGTAGATTCTATTTTGTTCTGTTTCCCAGTCTTTCTTCGTGGACCACAACAGTCGAGCCACAACCTTCATCGACCCTCGAATCCCTCTTCAAAATGGCCGACTGCCTGGCCACCTCGCCCACAGACAACACCTGCAGAGACTACGCAGCTACAGTGCTGGGGAGGTAAGCCTAAACATCCATCTTTCGGGTTCGCGGGGGGCGCTGGAGCCTATCTCAGCTGCATTCAGGCGGAAGGCCGCGTACACCCTGGACAAGTCGCCACCTCATCACAGGGCCAACACATATAGACAGACAACATTCAGACTCACATTCACACACTAGGGCCAATTTAGTGTTGCCATTCAACCTATCCCCAGGTGCATGTCTTTGGAGGTGGGAGGAAGCCGGAGTACCCGGGGGGAACATGCAAACTCCACACAAAAAGATCCCGAGCCTGGGATTAAAGTCAGGACTACTCAGGACCTTCGTATTGTGAGGCAGACACACTAACCCCCGTCCCACTGTGCTACCCTAAGCCTAAACAATATGATTCATATGAATATGATATGCATTTAAAGTCTTTATTAGCCCTCCAAAACACTTACTGTATAATGCTATTTGCACTTAAAACACTTTATGAATTAAAAAAAGGTCATTTTAACTTAAATAATTGTTCAAATTAAAAATACTCAATGGTACTTAAAAATCCGCGGTGCACTAAGACCGTAGCAAATGTATCGCGAAATGGCGATGAAATACTATTACCGATATTAGGGCTGCGAATCTTTGGGTGTCCCACGATTCGATTCAATATCGATTCTTAGGGCTGCGATTAGATTATATATCGATTTTTTTTCAATTCAACGTGATTCTCTATTCAAAAACGATATTTTTCCGATTCAAAACGATTCTGTATTCATTCAATACATAGAATTTCAGCAGGATCTACCCCAGTCTGCAGGCATGCAAGCAGAGTAGTATATTTTTGTAAAAAACTTTTATAATTGTAAAGGACAATGTTTTATCAACTGATTTTAATAATGTAAATTTGTTTTAACTATTAAACAAACCAAAAATATGACTTATTTTATCTTTGTGAAAACATTGGACACAGTTTGTTGTCAAGCTTATGAGATGCGATGCAAGTGTAAGCCACTGTGACACTTGTTCTTTTTTTTTGTTTTTATAAATGTCTAATGATAATGTCAATGAGGGATTTTTAATCACTGCTATGATGAAATTATAACTAATATTGATACTGTAGTTGATAATATTCATTTTTGTTTCTTTACTTTTGGTTTGTTCTGTGTCTGTCACACCTATGGATCATGTTTTGTTTTGGTCATGTTCAGTTTGGTTTTTTGGACATTTGGTTCTGTCTTTTCACTTCCTGGTTTGTTTTTGTTATCATAGCTACTCATTAGTTTCCCCTAGTCACGGCCCGATCATCAGCCTCTCACACCTGTTTCCAGTTACCACGGCCACTATTTATGTCGCTTGCTTTCTGTTTATCGTTCTGGGATTTTTGCATTCTGCCTCATGCCTTTATGCCTTCACGCACCCTCGATTACCTTGCTATCCATGCCCCTTGTACCTGTCACAGTAAGTGTTTTTGTGTTAGTTATTCATAATTCTGCGACAGTGCAAGTTTAAGTTTATTTCATTGTCTTTCATGCCATCAAGCAGTTGTTTTGTTTTCCTGTTTGTATTTTTGTAGCCAAGTTTTGTACCTCTTTGTCAGCGCCCTTAGTTTGTTTATTTTTGTATTTAGTATTCCTAATAACCAACCATGTACTCACAGTCACGTCTGGCTCGTCCCGTATTCTCCTTGCATCGAAGAAGCAAAAATAATCCATGTCCGGGTGTGACAGTGTCGTTTTTGTGCCTCCTCTCAATTGCTGTGTTTATTGCAGTTCTGAGTGTTGCTGGGTCAGGTTTGGTTAGGAATTAGATTGCATTGTTATGGTATTTGCTGTTTATTGTTTTGTTGGATTGATTTAAAAAAAAATTAATAAATAAAAATCCCCCCCAAAAAATATCGATTTTTAAAAAAATGACAATCGATTCTGTATAGCACAAGGTGAGAATCACGATTTGTATTCGAATAGATTTTTTCCCACACCCCTAACTATTATACTTTTTTTATTTGGATTTTTTTTTCTATTGTATTCATTGGAAAATTAGTTTCTCGCAATTTAAAATTGTTGTTGTTGAATTTTTAAAAAATCATTATTTTGATCTCTTACTGTACCCCACATGAGTTTATTATTGAGATACATACATGGATGGGTACCTTTCATATATAAATGACTGCAGTGTTACCAATTGTTGGTACTTTTGTTTGTGTTAATATGGTCATAGATTAATTTCGTCCATCCATTTTCTACCGCTTATTCCCTTTGGGGTTGCAGGGGGCGCTGGTGCCTATCTCAGCTACAATCGGGTGGAAGGCGGTGTACACCCTGGACAAGTCGCCACCTTATCGCAGGGCCAACACAGATAGACAGACAACATTCACACACTAGGGCCAATTTAGTGTTGCCTATCAACTTATCCCCAGGTGCATGTCTTTGGAAGTGGGAGGAAAGACCCCGAGCCTGGGATTGAACCCAGGACCTTGTTACATTGTTTAATGCATCCAGCGGGGCATCACAACAAAATTAGGCACAATAATGTGTTAATTCCACGACTGTGTATATCGGTATCGGTTTACATCGGAATTGGTAATTAATGACTGTAAAGCTTTTGATATTGCTATCATAGTAAAATAGTTGAAATAGCTTGTGTTTCTTCCCAGGCCTCAGATGTTTCTCGGAGTCGTGGAGCCTCTTTGATGGGCAGACCTGCAAACAGCCTGGTCGCTGCCATACGGAGCCAGCATCATGCTGACCCACAACAACCCACTACTGCTTGTAAGCACTGCAACAACTCTACATGCTGTGTTTGAATTCCTGCTTTCGTCTAATAGCGTTGTGGACCTGGGTACGCACATCCCAAGTCCACAACATTCAATAGCATTTTTATTAGTAATGGTATTGAAGTTTAAAGCTGGGGTACCTAAGTTATATTCTATACCTAAAAAATATATATATTTTTTAGCAACATACAGTATATGGTAAGAGCAATAATTTCTGAAAAAATGTATGTCTGTATGCTGTCTCTGCCTTATAATTAAGTATTTTAGTAAATAAGATCCCGGAAGACAAAATCATTTGTCGTCATACCTTTATGCACCGGATTATAGGGCGCATAAAGGGGTCAGATTTTTTCTTTTTTTTCTAAATATAAAACACTTCCTTGTGGTCTACATAACATGTAATGGTGGTTCTTTGGTCAAAATGTTGCTTAGGTTATGTTATACAGATCATCTTCAAGCTGCTTTCTGACAATCGCTTCAGGATGCGCTGTTTTGTGGGCAGTCTTATTTACATGGCTCACCTTCGGCAGCGTCTTTTTTCTGTCATCTTTGTTGTAGCGGTGTAGCGTGCAAGGACGGGAGTGGAAGAAGTGTCAAAAAATGGAACTAACTGTTTTAATGACATTCAGACTTTACTTAAATCAATAACGGCGCATCATCTCCTTATCCGTGGCTCACGAGTGCATGGCGTAGTGGGTAGAGCGGCCGTGCCAGAAACCTGAGGGTTGCCGGTTCGCTTCCCACCTATTGACATCCAAATCGCTGCCGTTGTGTCCTTGGCCCCCGGTGCCGCTCACACTGGTGAATGATTGATGAATGAATGATTGGTAGTGGTTGTAGACGCAAACTGGCAGCCACGCTTCCGTCAGTCTACCCCAGGGCAGCTGTGGCTACAGATGTAGCTTACCACCACCAGGTGTGAATGAATGATGGGTTCCCACTTCTCTGTGAGCGCTTTGAGTATCTAACAATAGAAAAGCGTGATATAAATCTAATCCATTATTATCATTATTATTAATAACAACACCAGAAATGTGTCCCGTGATAAACCGTCCGATTGGAACTCTCTAATAATTAAAGTTTCTTGGGTGAATAATGTAAAGTCACTACACTGGTATGTCTTAGCACTTTCATGGCGAGTTTACTGACAGATCTAAGTAAGAACTTTACTGTACTTTAAATTGGAAATGGCAACAGTGGAGGATGAATGTTCCATAACAAGAAGATAGAGAAAAATAAGAAGCTTATTGACTACGTTGTCGCCACATACTACTATGGCGGATGCGCGCAAATGTTCAGGACTTTTGCAGAAAACAAATACAGATCAGCAGGTACCAGAAGGTAAGAAAAGTTACTTTCGCATAATATTGCGAAACAAAACGCCAAATAATGTCTTACCGTATACACTCATTAAAATAATACTTGTATGTTGAAGCACAGTACAGTCCATCAAGTAATGCAGCTTCATAGCTTACCAAAGTTGTACTAAAACATTTTGATAGATTTTTGAGCGTCGTGTGTAATGTTCTATATTTTCAATGGAACAATTTTGGTGTTGTTTACTTGAGTCTTATTGCACTCGACATGTATCTCTTATGTGTGAATGCCATCTACTGGTCACACTTATCATTACACCATGTACCAAATAAATAGCTTCAAGGTCGGTAAGCACAACCAAAATTATTCTGTACATTATAAGGCGCACTGTCGAGTTTTGAGAAAATTAAAGGATTTTAAGGACAAGTAGGGTAATCATCAGTTAATGCATTAAATTTCACAGCCCTGAAATAAAAATGTGCATTAAGCAAATGAAATGTCTAGTCCCAAGTTGATATCATTAAAAAACTAAAAATGATTTTGTAATGTAACAAAATTCCATCTATCTGCGACAAAATATTTTTCAAATCTATGAACAAATTCACACAAAGAATCTTTAAATTCCTAATCGTTGGACAGCCATAATAAAAATATAACAGAGTATCAGAGGAATTGAAGAGTCGACAGGTCACTTTGTTGTATTGGTTGGTGTGAGTGTTTACTCGGTTTTCCTTTTCCCTAGCTTACAACGACAAGATTGTGGCGTTCCTCCGTCAACCAAACATATTTGACATGTTACAAGAGCGGCAACCCAACTTGAACAGAAACCACGCGCTCAGGTGGGTGTTGTTGTCGTCTTATCCTTTTAAGTTTTTGGTTAACATGACAAATTTAAAACGGTTGTTGCCCTGAAAACAATATTTTCAATTTTAGGGAGAAAATCCACTATATCCGGTCTGAAGGTACCCAGGGCGTTGAGAAACTGTCGTGTGACGCAGACCTAGTCATCCTGTTAAGGTAAAGTATATTTGCTTCCATGTCAGGAAAACTTAAAGCACTTTTACATCATTGCTTAATCCTGTCATGGAGTGAACATGCATTCTTTTATGTTACTGCAGTTTATTTGAAGAGGAAATCATGTCGTATATTCCACCTCACCCCATCCACGCTGGCTTTAGTTTCTCCCCACGCTGTTCCCCCGCCAACTCGCCACAGAACTCTCCTGGTAGGTCTTTTATTTTGACAAGAAGAAAAGTCTGAAGTGAATTGTCCTCATCATGAACATCAACTACAGAGCTGTCAACTCTTAGAGTAGTCTGACTGGTCTAGCGACAAAAATCTCCCAGATTGTGATGGTTTTGTGTGGATAAAAAATGTTGTAGCTTTTGCCTTAACGTTGAAGGGATGACGAGGTGATGGTTGATAGACAATGACTTTTTTTTAATATATATTTTGCTCGCTTTAACCACTCTAAAACAGCGCACAGGGTGGCGACTTGTCCGCGTTCTGCCTGATTTTAGCTGAGATAGGCTGCAGTGCCCCCCTGCGACCCTGAAGGGAACAAAAGGTAGAAAATGGATGGATGGATGAAATTATCAAGAAGCATTGGCTTGCTGGCAAAAGCACGACCTATCCTTACTTGAGTTACTGTGCAGAAGGTTGGGGAGATAATTAGAAAACCTTAACAATCTTACAGAGACAGGCAGTTAGAATTATCTATAATGTGGCATTCAGGGAGCTTATTTTTAAGGTCACAACTGTTTGAGTTTGAGTTTGTTTATTTGAAACATGCAAGCATACAACATGATACATCACAATTTCCAGTTTCTCTTTTCAACATGTTGGAAAAGGAGTAGGAAGATGCAGAGCTTATTTAATCCTACCTCTTTTCCATTACATAACAGTTGCTAAAACTTTTGTTCACTTCCTTCTCTCAATTTATTCCCAATGTGCTCCATAAGTAATCACAATAAAAATTAAAGCTGCAAGCAGCATTGGCCGGGCCCGCCTTTGGCTGCTGCCTCCGCCACCCAAACCCGGATACGCGTTAGAAGATGCATGCGTAGTAGCCACTATTATTATAGGGTATTGTGTGTAGAATTGTGAGGACAAAAAATAATTAATTCCATTTCACATTGTCATTGTCTACTGTTAGTCCTAAGTGTCCCAACACTTTTGCCTAGTGTTAGTCCTAAGTGTCCCAATACTTTTACCTAGTTTTAGTCCTAAGTGTTCCAATACTTTTGTCCAGTGTTAGTCCTAAGTGTCCCAATACTTTTGTCCAGAGGTAGTCCTAAGTGTCCCAATACTTTTGTCCAGTGTTAGTCCTAAGTGTCCCAATACTTTTGTCCAGTGGTAGTCCTAAGTGTCCCAATACTTTTGTCTAGTGTACCTACCTTCTCTGCATTGTGTGGGCACGTTAGTGCTTCCTGCTTTTAAGCAGCCATCTTGAGACAACAGCAGCGCAGCAGCATCAGCGCAGTGGTTTTTTGAAGGGTCACAAAATCAAAACCGGAGCAGTAATCAAAACTCTGTCTTGTAATTTTAATCAGAAGGGTTCAAACTCTCTCCTGTGCGAGTTTGAAGCCGAAACGACAAAAGCGCTCGGAGGAGATAATTTTCGAAAAAAGGTGACGGGTTTTTACAAAACTTTTGTTTTGAAGGGTTGATTTTTAACTTCCTGTTGATTTTTGCTGAAGGATGTCAATTATTAAAATGTAGGTCTAAGTGAGACCTACATAGCGGTTTTTGTTTCATGTCTTTCCGGCATTCCTACCGGTAGTTACAAGCAGTTTTGTCTGTGTTTTCTTCCTAGGAGTAGTTTTTTCTGTGTTTTATTTAAAAATTGTGCTAGAGCGCAATTTGGAGTTTTAGGGTTTGGTTTTTTCATTAGATCACAATTTCCGCCAGTCCTGATGTGTGTGCCAAGTTTGGTGAGTTTTGAGGCATTTTAAGGGGGTCAAATTACAGCTCAAAGAGGACCCTAATAAATAAATAATACTCTGTGAAATAAGTTATATTTAATATGGTAATATGGTTTCCTGGACATTGTCTACATCGCTAAAAGAAAAATCTAAAGAAGAGAATCCCTCTCCCATTTTGATTGATTGATTGAAACTCCGATTGTAGCTGAGATAGGCGCCAGCGCCCCCCGCGACCCCCTAAGGGAATAAGCGGTAGAAAATGGATGGATGGATGGATGATTGAAACTTTTACTAGTAGATTGCACAGTGCAGTACATGTTCCGTGCAATTGACCACTAAACGGTAACACCCGAATACGTTTTTCAACTTGTTTAAGTCGGGGTCCACGTTAATCAATTCATGGTAGCCATCTTCCACTAGGTTTTTTTTGTATATAAATTAACTCCCCCAAATCCTCCACACGACACCCCTGCTCCAAACAGGCTAACCTCCTCCAACCTGCACGGACAAAGCTACAAACAATGGGAGACCTGGCTTTTCCTGTTCGCTGCTCCTAGTCTGTGGAATGCTCTCCCTGACCACCTGAGGGCACCTCAGACTGTGGATGCTTTTAAAAAATGCTTAAAAACCCATCTTTTAAAAAAAAACTTTTTATTGATATGCATGCTGGTTCTAGCTATTGGGCTGCTTTTAGTTTTATATTTTATTTATTTTTATTATCTTTTTATTATTATTATTGGTATTACTATTTTTTACACTGTTGCACTTTGAGGTTGTTTGCTCAACATAAAGTGCTTTTTTTTTTTTTTTTTACAAATAAAATCTATTATTATTATTATTAATATTATAAATCGCCCGCTTGAATATTTCCTCTTCTCTTCTACGACTCTCTCGTCGTCATTTGGGATGTCTGTTGTGATTTCCCTTCCTGGTTCGATGACCCGCCCTAGGTTAATCTCAACTAATCCCGACTCATCATAGTAAACAACCAACCAATCATGGCTGTTCTTATACATGCAAGTACGTCTTGGAAGGAGGAAGGTGAGGGCTTTAGTAGCCCATGAGAGGGAGTGGGAAGCGGGGGAGAACAAGGAACATAACAAATAAGCGGTGTTTGGTCATTTCAGCGTGAAATAAATTATATTTTCTTAATTCATATCTTGTTTAGAAACATATTGATTCATCTAACAAACTCGATATATCACCCAGCTTTAGCGAGCAGTGCACCATATGGATTTTTTATTTTTTTGTCGAAAACCTATTTTGCTTTGTTAATTAAAAAAAAAAAAAGTTTTTCACTGTATTTGGTATATTTTTTACATGAGATTTCCAGTTAATTTTCTCATCTTATGCAACATCTTAAAATTAGATTTTTATTTTTTTTACTCTATTAATGTCTACTTCGTCTATGTATTTTTGATTTTGACTTTCTCCTCTACTGTTACCAAATAACGTAATTTTAGTTTTATTGAGATTCAAGGACAGTCGTTTTTTGTTGAACCATCTCTTTGACTTGTTAATTTCTTCTCTTATTTGTATTAGCTTCTGTGTGTTCTCTTCTGTACAAAAGTCAGGCGTGTTATCCGCAAACAGTACTAACTGTAAGTTTTTTGCAACTTTACGAATGTTGTTTAAATTGAGGTTAAACCATTTTGGTCCCGGTATTGAACCCTGGGGTATGCCGCAAGATATTTCTCGCTCTCTTACTGCCTTGTTGTTTGTATTTTGAAGTATCTGTTATGAAACGAGTAAAACATCAATACGGGATTTAAAGGAACACTAATGCATCAAATCTCAAGTTGATTCAAGGTTATTGAAAAATAAGCCTTTAAACAGGGATGTCTACATTTTTTGACTGAGGGTCCGCTTTGAGCTGGAAAAATGTGGTTAAAGTTAAAGTACCAATGATTGTCATTGTGTGTGTGTGAGTCTCACACACACACTAGGTGTGTTGAACTTTGTCCTCTGCATTTGATCCATCCCCTACTGCACCCCCTGGGAGGTGAGGGGAGCAGTGGGCAGCAGCGGTGTCGCGCCCGGGAATCATTTTTGGTGATTTAACCCCCAATTCCAACCCCTTGATGCCGAGTGCCAAGCAGGGAGGTAATGGGTTCCATTTTTATAGTCTTTGGTATGACTCGGCCGGGGTTCGAACTCACAACCTACCAATTTCAGAGCAGACACTCTAACCACTAGGCCACTGAGTAGGTAGTGTGTGAGTGTGTGTGTGCGTGCGTGCGTGCATGTGTGTGTGCGCGTGCCTGTGTGTTTGAGAATATCATCCATCCATTTATTTTCTACCGTTTGTCCCTTATAATTAAATATTAAGAGTATGTAAAACTTTTATTCCTACCTTGTTTACTTAGGTGACAACCTCCTTGTAATCGATCAAAAAGTCAAGCTACTAAAAGTCAAACATGGATAAGTGTATAGAGTGTTTTGCCTATTTCCCATCTTGTCTTGCAATGGATTTGAATGGTGTAATTGCTAAAAAAAAATGTAATGGTGATGGGACATTTTTTGGAAAATTCACAAAGTTAGGCGAGCAGGTTGTATATTATGTGTAACTTCTTGTGCTGGTTGAATTTTTTTGCACCATGACTAGGAAAGGTTGTTTGGATTGGGTTATATAGGTAAGGCTGTGCTTGTGATATCAAGGAAGGACACATCATTTTGAAAACACCCCGCTTGGCTAGGATGCTTATTGAAATTGTTCGTGTGCCGTCATCTCGCGGTTGAAATCAAAGATGCTGGTGGACCAGGATTTGGACACCCTGCCTTAAATCATTGCTACTTATGTTACAACTTTCTGAAAAGGCTTCGTTTTAGGCTGCAACAATCACAAAAAAAGCCTGCAACATCCTGGAGGAACAGACTTAATACAAGTATTTTTTGTTAACAAATTTGGGTGTGGAACGTATTGTTTTGGACTTAAATTGTTTCCTATGTAAAAACTTGCTGTGAGAAACGTATATTTTGTCTTAACGACATCACTTCCAGGATGTGTTAGTGACGTGTCCACTATATTTCAAATCAGTTCCCACTCACACGGAAAACATCAGGAAATTATTTGTGTGCATTGTAAGGCATTGTGCCTGCTCAAAATTAAATTAACCAAACATGTTTTGTCGCTAAATAAGGCCTAAAAACGGGAGATAATGTCACACAAAGGATTTTTATTTTCAATCTCAAACACTACACGTTTTGTAACATTATTAGCCATGGGAATAACAACATCATGACATTTTCCTGATTTCTGATGAACGTTGCCTTCGGTAAAAAGTCTGTATATAAATGTTTCTTTCTGAGTGAATGTGTTCTGTCTTTGTGTAGGTTTGCAAAGAGCCCGGGCGCCGGCCCCTTATCGCAGAGACTTTGAGGCCAAACTCAGAAACTTCTACAGAAAACTGGAAGCAAAGGGCTATGGCCAAGGACCAGGCAAGATTAAGTAAGACTGGGTACAGATTTGACATTTTCATATAAAACCACATATATTGAGTCCAAACTCCAGGTTTCTTTGGCTAAAAAGCCTGAAAAATTCCTTGAATTATTTGTTCAGGCTATCAATATGGAAGTATTGTAACAAAACAATTTGCAAATGTGTATTTCAATCTGTGTGTGTGCATGCGCTTGGGTTGTATGGTATATTGGTTTTAGTATAGTACCGCGATACTAATGAATCATATTCGGTTCTATACCGCCTCTGAAAAGTACCGGCCTGTGTGGTCGTTAGTCATGACATTGCTGGTTTATGAGCAGGGGAGTATGTTCGGCAACGCACAATCACAGAGTACTTACAAGCAGACACAGTGTGTAGACAGAAAAGGGAGAACGGACGCATTTTGGCTTAAAAACTAAAGATAAAGACGAAGTTATAACACTAAAACGCCCACCAGAAAAGGTGCTCTGAGACATGGCTCGCTAGCTAGCTGCTTCTAAATCACTAATCCTCGCCTCCATGAAGTAAGTTTCTTACAAGTATCATCCTTGCAGGACGAGGAATAGCTAAACATGCTTCACTACACACCGTAGCTCAGTGGTCCCCAACCACCGGGCCGCAGAAGTTTTTTTATTCATTTTTATTTAAAAAAATAAGAATATATATAGATTTTTTTTTTATTAAATCAACATAAAAAACACAATATACAATTACCATTAGTGCACCAACCACAAAAACCTCCCTTTTTCATGATAAAAACGTCCCTTTTTCATGACAAAGGAAAAAAAAAAAAAAAAGGACACCCCCCCCGGGCCGCGGGACAAATTATTAAGGGTTGACCGTTCCGCGGATACAAAAAGGTTGGGGACCACTGCCGTAGCACACCGGCGTCAAAATGTAAACATAGG
Organism: Nerophis ophidion; assembly: GCF_033978795.1. Lineage (NCBI taxonomy): Eukaryota > Metazoa > Chordata > Actinopteri > Syngnathiformes > Syngnathidae > Nerophis > Nerophis ophidion. The sequence goes on from NC_084625.1 coordinate 42,702,461, forward strand.
TGGATCTATACCTAACATCCACTGTGATGATACCAAGTACAGGAGCGTATCTAGTTGATAATACTATAATTAGGTCGATATTTTTTGGCATCACAACATCTTCTTTAGTTTTTTTGAAATTTATGTTATGTTTATAAACTCAATAAATACGTCCCTGGACACATGAGGACTTTGAATATGACCAATGTATGATCCTGTAACTACTTGGTATCAAATCGATACCCACATTTGTGGTATCATCCAAAACTAATGTAAGGCATCCAAACAACAGAAGAATAAGTGATTTTTACATTTTAACAGAAGTGTAGATAGAACATGTTAAAGATATCAACAGTAAATGAACAAGTGGATTAATAATTCATTGTCTACCACTTGTCCTTAATAATGTAGACAAAATAGTAGAATGATAAATGACACAATATGTTACTGCATATGTCAGCAGCTAAATTAGGAGACTTTGTTTGCTTACTTACTAATAAAAGACAAGTTGTCTCATGTGTTCACTATTTTATTTAAGGACAAACTTGCAATAAGAAACATATGTTTAATGTACCCTAAGATTTTTTGTTAAAATAGAGCCAACGATGCAATTTTTTGTGGTCCCCTTTATTGAGAAAAGTATCAAAGTACCGAAAAGTATCGAAATCATTTTAGCACCGATACCAAAATATTGGTATTGGGACAACACTAGGAAGAGCGCGTGTCTGTGATCAGACCCACATTTCTGCGTTCAAATTGTTGTCTGTGATGGATTTCTGTGTATGTAAAACAAATTGTGTCATGAAGCAGGAACCATCAAATTGGCTGTTTTTTTTAGCCCACTATACCAGGGGTCTCAAACTCAATTCACCTGGGGGCCACTGGATGCACAAACTGGGTGAGGCTGGGCCGCAAGAAAAGATTTCTTAAAAAAATCTAACATGCACTTTTGAATAATTTCACCTTCTTTAAATGCTTTAAACGCCCGAGCAACGTACTTGCCAACTTTCGCGATCTTTCCGGGTAACACCCGAATATCAGTGCGCCTCCCGACAATCTCCCGGGGCAATCATTCTCCCGGTTTTAGCCAGGACAACATCATTAAGGGCGTGCCGTAATGGCACTGCCTTTAGCGTCCTCAACAACCTGCCGGCCCAGTCACACATTGTATGAGGCTTCTCCAGATCCGTGGAAGTAACTGCAAGACATAGTTGATCAACAGCCATACAGGTTACACCGAGAGTGGCCGTATAAACAACTTTAACACTGTTACAAATATGTGCCACATTGTGAACCCACACCAAATAAGATTGACAAATACATTTTGGGAGAACATCCGCACCGTAACACGACATTAACACACCAGAACAAATACCCAGTATCCAATGAAGCCCTAACTTTTCCGGGTTACAATAGGGGGCGCGGTTGTGGCCAGGAAGAGTTAGAGATGCATGGGATTCTGGGTATTTGTTCTGTTGTGTTTATGTTGTGTTATGGTGCGGATATTCTCCCAAAATGTGTTTGTCATTCCTGTTTCGTGTGGTTTCACAGTGTGGCACATATTTGTAATAGTGTTAAAGTTGTTTATACAGCCACCCTCAGTTTGACCTGTATGGCTGTTAATCAAGTATGCCTTGCAGTCGCTTACTGCGTCTACAGAAGCCAAATACAACATGTGGCTGGGCTGTCACGCTTTGTAGAGGAAGCTTAAGGAAGTGCCCCCCTAATATTGTTGTTTGGGTGAAATTCGGTAGAATGATTACCCCTGGAGTGGCACTGAAAACCATGAGTCTCCCGGAAAAATCGAGGGTATACAAATATGACGTTATAAAGCGCCATTCATTTAAAACTCGTAGGCCGCACCAACATTAAATTTTCACATCAAGGTGCGGGCCACACAATAACGTCTCGTTAACGTAACGCCGCGTGTTTGAGACCCCTGCACTATACCCACCACTTGTCAGTGCTTAGCAGCCGGTGATGTAAACAAGCTGAAGTTATCTTAAGATTTGAATGGTGGGCGATTTCAGATTGATACTTTTTACGTGAAAGGCATTTGACAACACTAAATTGGCCCTAGTGTGTGAATGTGAGTGTGAATTTTGTCTGTCTACCTGTGTTGGCCCTGCGATGAGTTGGCGACTTGTCCAGGGTGTATCCCGCCTTCCGCCCGATTGTAGCTCAGATAGGCACCAGCGTCCCCCGCGACCAGAAAGGGAATGAGCGGTACAAAATGGATGGATGGATGGGCAATGGTCGTTTTTTTGCGGTACAAAATAAAAACAAAAAAACAACAAAAATGTAACTAAATTATGAATATATATATTATCACCTATTTGTGAAAATTAAATAAAGTCACATTTAACCCTTTTTTCCCCTTATACACCACATCCGTTCAGGTCCAGACTAAAAACTTAAAATTCTCAAATCTGGACTAGTTTATCCCAAAGACACTGAAGATTAAAAAAAAAAAAAATACAATTTGCGAGTTGTGAAATCTCAATTCTATTTGTGAAAATGAAATAAAAACACATTTAACTTTTTTCCCCCCACACTGCACCACAAAGAGCTCCCGAATAGTTGACCCAACTATCGAACTTATGAGCACATTTCTGCCTGTTTCAAATGTGTCATAATAAAATTGTAGAAAGACATTAAGCAAGATTTAACTTACCTGATTGGATTCTAGCACTCCAGTGAAGCTGTGTAGACAGCAACAGTCACTGCATGAAAAGATAATTTTGTGATTGATCAGAGTATAATGGATATAGTAATATGTTTGTATGTTTCCTTGTCGTTGAATTGAAAACAGTGTAGTTTTTTTGTTGTTATTTTGCCCTAAATTAGTGACATAATTATTCAATGATTATGACATTCCAAATAAAAAGTATCAGTGTGCAAACCGATCTCACTGGATCGGCTGGGATGAGGATCGGCATCTCCAAATCTGAGGCCATGGTTCTCAGCAGAAAACCAATGGTTTGTACAGTCCAGGTAGAGAACGAGACTCTGTACCAGGTGGAGGAGTTTAAGTATCTTGGGATCTTGTTCACGAGTGAAGGAAAGATGGAAAAGTAAATCAGCCGGAGAATCGGAGCAGCTTGGGCAGTATTGCAGTTTCTCTACCGCACTGTTTTGACAAAATGAGAGCTGAGCCAGAAGGCAAAGGTCTCGGTCTACCAAGTGTTGCGTTTGGACCAGATGTTCCTCTTTCTGGGAATTTAAGCTGCTGGTCACCACCAAGTTCTTTTGATGACACATAAGCTGATTTTAAATGAATCCCAGACAGAAAAGTTATCTTGACATTTCATTCCAAAGCTTTGGGAGACCAATCTATGAACAACACATTTAAATCGCATCGCCCAAGTTGATCTGACAACACTACGGAAGTCTTTCCTTTTTCCCTACGCCACTCGCCCTCCCTCCTCCCCTACAGAGCAAATACACTTATCTATTGTCTTCCTCAGCTGGAGCCAGAGAGAGATAGGAAGAAGAAGTATCGCTGTTCCTGCATTCCGAGCACAAGGCCGTCTACAGTGTACCATCGGTCAGGAGATAGGGAAAAGATAAACAAAGTACAAGATGGAACACTAGCTATTGCGAATATGACTATGGAACAAAAGAAATAACTTATAAATATGGATATATGTAGATATCTACATTTCTTCTCGCACCTATGGTCATGAAGTGTGGGTCATGAACGAAAGAATAAGATCGCGGATACAAGCGGCCAAATTGATTTCCCTCAAAAGAGTGGCTGGCATCTCCCTAAGAGATAGGGTGAGAAGTTCAGTCACCCGAGAGAGACTCGGAGTAGAGCTGCTGCTCCTTCGCTTGGAAAGGAGCCAGCTTAGGTGGTTCAGGCATCTCGTGCGGATGCCTCATGAGCGTCACCCTAGCCTCTTAAGGCCCAAGCTGTTTGTTTACATTCTTTTTTTATTCCTTTTTGCTATTTGGGCTTATTGAACCCTAATTAGAATGAAAACTAAGAATCATCTTTTGATATGGTAGTCCATAAGTAACAAACTTGTACTTAATGTTTAGTGACATGCTAATTCTTATTTTTACACTTTTTTTTACCAAATTCCATGGTATGTTATACTCTTCTGACACCACCAGATGGCAGTATAAGTGTCCACATAAGTGGCCATAAAACCCCAATTCAGTAGTGTACACAATTTTGGAAATAAGAGCTAAAAGGTGCTGTCCACGCATGTGGACAACTAAGCCTTTAGAGGTCTTAAAGAGGTCCTAGTTGCACGTCCCACTGGGAGGAGACCCCGGGGCAGGCCAAGGACCAGATGGGGGATTACATCTCCTCTCTGGCCTGAGAACGCTTCGGGATCCCCTCGTTAACATCCAGACAAGTGAAGAGTATATGGAAAATAGGTTCATCTCCAGTTTTTATTTGTAAAGATTTTACAGTTTAACGACAAAGGTAAAACGGGTGTTGTGCGCTTCACTTCTGGTCATGCAGGTTTCTCAGTGGTGCCGTTTATCGTTATAATCCGTAAATTGTATCAATCCTTCTACTTGTAGACGTTAATGTTGCTTTGGTAACACACACACACGAAACGCCGACGCCAACGTCATTCAGAACAAGGTAACAACTGTTTGCTGTCACAAAAGTGTATTTTTCTGTGTATTTTAACATTTCTGATTTGGAGTGAATGAAATATTTTTCAAAGAAAACGGGCATAAAAATAATGGTGGTAATTTTTAGTTGATTGCAAGTCTGCGTGGTCGCAAATGCCCAGCTACAAATATGCGGAGATGTATCAGTCGCCGTTGAGAAAATGCTTTCTCCGTGTCCTAAATAATATCTTATTTGGGTTCTTACAGGCTGTTGATCAGGCGAGAACACCTGCTGGAAGGCACCTTCAATCAAGTGATGGCATATTCTCGTAAAGAGTTACAAAGGAACAAGCTTTATGTCACTTTCTTGGGGGAGGAAGGGTAAGACAGACACACAACACACACATAAAAGGGTTTCCTGTACATTAATTTATTTTTGGGTAGTCTGCCGCAAATTACTTTTGGACCACTACAAGTTTTTTGGAGGTTTTCTTAAGAACTGGCACAACAGTATTTGCTCATCCTTGCTGGTGATCACATTATTATTAGGGATGCACGATAATAGAAATTTGAACCGATACAAATAAGTCCCAGGCCTTTACAACAGATAACAATAACCGCCATTTATGTACATATATTTTCACAACATTCTGTGAGAAGTAATTAACTTAACTGTTCAGATTTTTGCCCAAAATAACCAAATAATATAAAAATCTATTTTAGTGAAGATAATAGCGCCATCTAATAATTATTTACTTAATATGATTTGAGTACAAATACACTTCCTACTATAATTGTAATCAATGCAAACAATTACAATAATTGTGGAGAGCAAAAATAAGTTGGAATTTATTGATATTTTCAATCCAATCCACTTTATTTGTGTTTAAACAACATAATTGTTTCCAAAGTGCTGCACAACAATATTAAAAAGAATATTCAAATATCCTTAGCTCCACCGATGACTGAATAAAAAATAAAACCAATATAAAAATAAATAAATATGATTAAAAAATGTTTAAAGGGTAAAACCAATTAAAACAATAAATAAAAATAAAAATAATAATAAAAAAACAACAGCACAGAAAACACAGAGAACCTGTATTTTTCGGAGTATAAGTCGCTCCCGAGTATAAGTCGCACCTGCCGAAAATGCATAATAAAGAAGGAAAAAAACATATATAAGACGCACTTGAGTATAAGGTGCATTTTTGGGGAAATTTATTTGATAAAACCTAACACTAAGAATAGACATTTGAAAGGCAATTTAAAATAAATAAAGAATAGTGAACAACAGTGAATAAGTGAATAAGTGTACGTTATATGAGGCATAAATAACCAACTGAGAAGGTGCCTGGTATGTTAACGTAACATATTATGGTAAGAGTCATTCAAATCGCTATAACATATAGAACATGCTATATGTTTACCAAACAATCTGTCACTCCTAATCGATAAATCCCATGAAATCGTATACGTCTATTCTCTTAAAAGTAAAGTACCAATTATTGTCTCACACACACTAGGTGTGGTGAAATTTGTCCTCTACATTTGACCCATCCCCTTGATCACCCCCTGGGAAGTGAGGGGAGCAGTGGGCAGCAGCGGTGCCGCGCCCGGGAATCATTTATGGTGATTTAACCCCCAATTCCAACCCTTGATGCTGACTGCCAAGCAGGGAGGTAATGGGTCCCATTTTTTTTTATAGTCTTTGGTATGACTCGGCCGGGGTTTGAACTCACAACCTACCGATCTCAGGGCGGACACTCTAACCACTAAGCCACTGAGTAATGTGAATGAGCTAAATAATATTATTTGATATTTTACGGTAATGTGTTGATAATTTCACACATAAGTCGCTCCTGAGTATATAAGTCGCACCCCCGGCCAAGCATTGAAAAAAATTGCGACTTATAATCCGAAAATAACGGTAAACATTCTGAATGATTTCGTAAACTTTCTTTATTAAAAGAACATTAATAAAATGAAGTCATTAGAATTAAGCCAATACAATTATGCAATGCAGTTAGCAACACCAAAACAAATGGAGTCACATCTCTTATTTACAAAAATCCAATTATATTTTTCCCCTAGCAAAAGGCAACATTCAACTGTAGAAATTAAGGTTTTTATAATAAAGTGCATTTTTCCACTAAAAATTCATAAAAGGCAACTAACTAAAGCCTGTACCTCCAGATGCCTTCCATCTAAAGTATTTTCTTGTCATGCCTGTAATTTTGTTTTAAGTTTGATCATGTTTGTTTTGTTTTTGGACTCTTGTTTCCCGTTTTACACTTCCTGGTTTTGTTTGTTTCCATAGTAACCCATTAGTTTCCACCTGGTCTCCAAGTCACGCCCAGCCCTCAGTCCCACACCTGTTTCTAATCATCATAGCTGCTATTTATACCATTTTGTTTCTGTCCTTGTCCTGGGAACTTTGCTCTTTGCTTTCTGCCTTCATGCCTGCTATTGCATTGCCTACATATGCTACTCATTCTCCATGCCCAAGATCACCTGCCACGCACCTTGCTATTCTTGCCTCCTGTTTTTTTGTCACAGTAAGTGTTTTGTTTTAGTTGTTTATAGTCATGCCATCTTGCTGTTTATGTTCATAGTTCATTCATGCCATCGTGCAAGTGTTTTTGTTTCCTGTTTGTATTTTGTAGTCTAGTAATATACCTCCTTGTGAGCGGCCTTTTGTTTTGATTATTTTTGTATTTAGTGTATTAATAAATTATCATCATGTACCTGAATTCACACCTGGCTCGTCCTGTAATCCCTCTGCGTCGAAGGAGCAAAACCAATCCATGTCATAGTCCTGACATTTCTCTGAAACTGTCGCCTCTTATCAGACACTTTCTCATCAGTTCTGTGGCTTTACGTTTGTGGCGGTCACCGCTATTAAAGCTAAGTCTCGCCTTTTCTATGATTTGTCTTATTAGCTTGTTGTTATGCATGTATCCTGTAAATGGCTGCATAACTAGTCTACATAGGTAGGGGCAGTCTTCCATCTATTGGTGTTAGCTAACACTGACCTTAGAGCAGGGGTCACCAACCTTTTTGAAACCAAGAGATACTTCTTGGGTACTGATTAATGCGAAGGGCTACCAGTTTGATACACACTTAAATAAATTTACCTGCGATGAGCTGGCGACTTGTCCAGGGTGTACACCGCCTTCCGCCCGATTGTAGCTGAGATAGGCGCCAGCGCCCCCCGCGACCCCGAAAGGGAATACGCGGTAGAAAATGGATTGATGGATGGACCTTTAACTCTATGTTATTATTAATAATTAATGATATTTATCTTTGTGGAAACACTGATCATCTTATTGATTTCTCACAATGAATATATATTTTTGATGACATGTTTTAAATAGGTTAAAATCCAATCTGCACTTTGTTAGAATATATAACAAATTGGACCAAGCTATATTTCTAACAAAGACAAATCATTATTTCTTCTAGATTTTCCAAAACAAAAATTTTAAAAGAAATTCATAAGACTTTGAAATAAGATTTAAATTTGATTCTAAAGATTTTCGAGATTTGCCAGAATCAATTTTTTGTATTTTAATCATAAGTTTAAAGAAATATTTCACAAATATTTTTTGTTGAAAAAACAGAAGCTAAAATGAAGAATTAAATTAAAACTTATTTATTATTCTTTACAATAAAAAAAAATAATTTACTTGAACATTGATTTAAATTGTCAGGAAAGAAGTGGAAGGAATTTAAAAGGTAAAAAGGTATATGTGTTTAAAAATCCTAAAGTCATTTTTAAGGTTGTATTTTTTCTCTAAAATTGTCTTTCTGAAAGTTATAAGAAGCAAAGTAAAAAAAATAATAATAATAAATTTATTTAAACAAGTGAAGACCAAGTCTTTAAAATATTTTCCTGGATTTTCAAATTCTATTTGAGTTTGTCTCTCTTAGAATTAAAAATGTCCAGCAAAGCCAGACCAGCTTTTAGTAAATAAATAAAATAAAAAAAATAGAGGCAGCTCACTGGTAAGTGCTGCTATTTGAGCTATTTTTAGAATAGGCCAGCGGGCGACTCATCTGGTCCTTACGGGTGACCTGGTGCCCGCGGGCACCGCGTTGGTGACCCCTGCCTTAGAGTATAACACCATATATTTACTGTATGTTTTAATAAGATTGTGTGTCCATCTGGACTAATACACATCTCTTGCTTTTTGTTGTCTTTTCAGGCTAGATTACAGTGGACCGTCCAGAGAGTTTTTCTTCCTTTTGTCTCAGGAATTGTTTAATCCATACTATGGACTATTTGAGTACTCAGCAAATGATACCTACACTGTTCAAATCAGCCCCATGTCTGCATTTGTGGAGAACCATCTGGAATGGTAAGTTGATTAATCAACAAGACAAATACAAGTATGTACACATACAGTCAATGACATGTTTTTTTCCCACCAACTACAAAGCCAGCTTTTATTTTTTTTATCATTCACTTATTTCACTCAAGCACTTGCTAATTATTATATTTAATGTTTCACATCCTGTATCGCTGTGTTAGAATAACCCCGTCATAAAAATTATTGACTGTTTATATCTTAGTAACGGTCAAAACTTACAAAATCATCCACTTATTTTTTCCCAATTAACTTTTTTCTATTTTTTTACAGAGGAATCTTAAATGAAATCGGAGTACTCAACTTTGGGGACTGTGCAGTAGGGCTGGGCGTTATGGCTTTTTTTAAATATCTCAATATTTTAAGGCCATATCGCGATACACGATATATATCTCGATATTTTGCCTTAGCCTTGATGCATATAATCACAGCAATATGGTGATTCTATGTGTCTACATTAAAACATTATTGTTCATACTGCATTAATAAATGCTCATTTTAAACTTTCATGCAGAGAAGGAAATCACAAGTAAGTCAATTGACCAAAACTGCATTTATGAAACAGTTATTAAGTAGTGGCACAAACATTCATGTCATTTCAAAACAGAAAGTGCAAGATTGTCAGAGACATTTTAAAACAAGCTATGAGTGCACTTTTGTGCATGATGTCACTAAGATGACATATCAAAACAACACTAAATTAAAGTGCACTTTTTGTACAGAACGCCGCTACAATAGTTTAAAGCAATTAAAGTGCACTTTTGTGCATGATGTCACACAAGATATTTTAATAACTGTCAAATAAAAATGAGCTGAATAATAGAAAATCAAATAGTGTTCGTCCTTCGCTATGTGGTAGGTTACTGCGGACATTATCTCCTTTTGTTGTTGACTAGTTTTTTTCATACGGTGTTGATCTGGAAATGTTTGCCTCGGCATTTTGATGGTGTGGGGATGTGGCACCAAATGGAGATGTTGAAATGCGGAGTAAGAACTCTTCATTCTCTAGCGGGTGACTTTTCAAATGATGCTACATATTAGCAGCAATGCTACTTTTTGTAGCAACGCTTCTGCCTCACACTTGACAAATTAAAGCTTTCTATTCGACATATTCCCACTTGAAGCCAAACCACCGCCAGACGGTGGACCTGTGCTGTTTTTCTTGGGAATTAATTCTTTCTTCATTTGTTACCAGATTCGCACTTTCCTTCTTTCGTAATACCACTCGCACGGCTCAGCTAGCACCACAGCTAACGTTACCCATGCCGCTACTTCTCTCCTACACGAGGGCGTATACATATGTGATGTATGAGGTGACAGTATGTGACGTATGTAAGAAGGTGTGCTTGCTCTCTGTGAGAAGGAGAGACAGGAAAGAGCAAGGGGAGCCTGTAGTGTAATGCCCGCAGCTAAAAGCAACTGCGTGAGAACGTATACTCGAATATCACGATTTTCTATATCGCACAGAGACAAACCCGCGATATTTCAAGAATATCGATATATCGCCTACCCATACAGTGCAGTATTAAATATTCATGGAAAGTATAATTTCTGAAGAAAATACACTAATGCAGTATACCAGTCACATGGTTCAAAACCAGTATAGATTAACTCCGCAATCTGCACTGTTTACATAAGCCTTTGATTAATTTATATTAATTATTTTAATGAATTTTTTCAACTTTATACTACTTAGTCGGGCTATCTTTGAATCAGATTCATTGGATTTCGACTGACCATGAACTATAGGCATCCTATGACAAATAAATGATAACTGGGTTGTACTTGTATAGCGCTTTTCTACCTTCAAGGTACTCAAAGCGTTTTGACACTACTTCCACATTTACCCATTCACACACACACATTCACACACTGATGGAGGGAGCTGCCATGCAAGGCGCTAACCAGCACCCATCAGGAGCAAGGGTGAAGTGTCTTGCTCAGGACACAACGGACATGACGAGGTTGGTACTAGGTGGGGATTGAACCAGGGACCCTTGGGTTGAGCATGGCCACTCTCCCGCTACGCCGTCCCGATGTTGTTGTTGTTGTTGTTTTTAAGAGCACAGCTAATGGGGATCAATGTCCGACAATTAGGTTATGCAAGGTTGTAGCTATATAGGTAATTGATAAATCATTAATTGAGGTTGATAGTCGTATCAGACTCTGACAAATGGCATAGACTACTATTCTAAAGCAACCCTACTACATAGTGTTGTTTTGTTGAGTTGTGTCTTGACCGGTCTCCTCCTCCCGGGATGGAGGACGACAGGGACGTGTGATAGTTTAAGAAAGACTGAGAGAATTGATTCATTGAAACTTTTATTAGTTCAGTACATATTCCGTACAATTGACCACTAAATGGTAACACCCGAATAAGTTTTTCAACTTGTTTATGTCGGGGTCCACGTTAATCAATTCATACACAACTTTTGGTACACCAGATTCTGACAAAGACAACATAACTTTGACGTTGAAGCCACCTTGAGTTTAGGGCCTAGTTCAGCAGTCGGCAACCCAAAATGTTGAAAGAGCCATATTGGATCAAAAATACAAAAAACAAATCAACAAATAAATAAAAGCCTTGTATACTTTAAGTCTTATAACAAAGGCAACACATGACGTGTCTATATGAGCTAAATTAGCCTACTATCAAAATGACTGGGTTGCAGGCTGACGCCATTCTTCGTTGACAGAAATGTTGAAATGTAATACATTTCTTCACATTTGTACAACATTGGATATTTATATTGTTAAACTGAGGCTTTTCAGAGGGTGAGATAACTCCTGGAAGTTACTGGCTTAGAATGGCCAAAGGTATAGATGTGTGTCTCCAGGTTAAAGGAAACGGCAGGCTCTCTTATTCTCCTGGATTTATTACAATCTTTGCAAGCTCGGTAATGTTTGTTGTGGTCTATAACAGCACACAAAAAACTACCTGAAATGCAACCAATATTACATACACATAATGTGTCATGAGACATGCAAATATACATTAATTACACAGAGGACATAAGTAAAGGAAATTAAATGAGCTCAAATATACCTACAAACGAGGCATAATCATGCAATATGTACATACAGCTAGCCTAAACAGCCTGTTAGCATTGATTGGCTTGCAGTCACGCACTGACCAAATATGCCTGATTATCACTACAACAAGTCGGTAACATCAACAAAGCTCACCTTTGTGCATTTTCGCACAGCATAAAACATTTGGTGGACAAAATGAGGCAAAGGAGTGGCATAAAACAGTGGTCCCCAACCACCGGGCCGCAGAAGAATTTTTTATATAAAAAAAAAAAAGTATTATTATTATTTTTTTATTTTTTTATTAAATCAACATAAAAAGCACAATATACACTTACAATTAGTGCACCAATCACAAAAACCTCCCCTTTTCATGACAAAAATGTCCCTTTTTCATGACAAAGAAGAAAAAAAAAAAAGGAAAAAAAAAGGCCCCACCCGGGCCGCGGGACAAATTATTAAGCGTTGACCGGTCCGCGGATACAAAAAGGTTGGGGACCACTGGCATAAAACACGTCTTTCTGTGGCAGCGTCGGAGAAATTCTTACATGTAATCAAACTACGGTGAGTTTAAGGACCGCCCAAATTAGTGGGACAAAACGGTGCTTGCGGTGAAGCATGTATAACATAAACAGTGTGATTTCTAATGATTAGGAAGGTTTGTGTCATGTTTGTCCTCCTACAGAAACCTTATTAAAACAAAAAATATACGTTTTCCTCATCTTTTTCCATTTTTATATATTTTTGAAGAAGCTCCATGGAGCCACTAGAGCGGCGCTTTTGAGCTGCCGGTTGCCGACCCCGGCCTAGTCGTATACCCGTACTTGCCAAACGTCCCGAATTTTCCGGGAGACTCCCGAATTTGCCTCTCCCGAAAATCTCCTGGGACAACCATTCTCCCGAAATCCTCCAGATTTCCAGCCGGACTTAAGTGAGGACAGCCTGTCGTAACGTCCGCTTTTCCTCCTTATAAACAGCGTGTCGGCCCAGTCATGTTAAAACATCTACGGCTTTTGGAGCTCAGTGCACAACTGCACACCCAACAAGGAGGAGACTATATATATCTCCATTATCTATAGGTTTATCTATAACCCATAAAGTAGGCATGCACGGAGCTATTTCTCAGTGTGTGTTTATTCCAGCCAGAGAAAGGTTGTCCCAGGAAATTTTCAGGAGAGGCAAATTCGGGAGTCTCCCAGAAAATTCGGGACGGTTGGCAAGTATGGGTATACAACTAGGCCGGGGTCGGCAACCATCAGCTCAAAAGTGCCCCCCTAGTGGCTCGCTGGAGCTTCTTCACTGACACACAACATCCTGATTCCCATCACGCATTGCTTCAAAACTACGGCAAGTAGTAATGTCCAAAATCATAACAGAGACGAAGCATATGAATGAAGAAGAGACAGTCATGGTGACGACGAGTAAAAATAAGTACGCTTGAAAGTTCCAAAATGATTGGAAACAAGAATTTCAGTTTGTACAGGAGAGCTCGAAGGAGAAGGGGTATGCTAGGGAGAGATGGAAAATTCCAGGCTCTGGTGCATTTGATTAAGGCACTTTTGTGCGTGCTACACAGTAATGCATCATCAGAAAGGCTGTGCAGCATGGTTAGAAAGATAGTGACAGAGAATAGAACAAGGATGGACAATTAGACCCTAAACTCACTCCTTTCCTGCAAATTAAATTTCACAGATGCTGCCCATACCTATGCTCCTTCAAAGGCTGCGCTACTGAGGAGAGGAGTGTTATGTGTGTGGATATATGTAAATAAATGAATACTGAAATTCAAATATTTATTTTATTTTATTTATATATATATATATATATATGTATATATATATATATATATATATATATGTATGTATATATATATATACATATATATATATATGTATGTATGTATGTATGTATGTATACATATATATATATATAGAAATATATGTATATATATCTATAGATATAGATATATATACAGTATATATATAGCTAGAATTCACTGAAAGTCAAGTATTTCTTTGATATATATATATATATACATATGTATATATATATACATATATATATATATATACATATATATATATATATATATATATATATATATATATATATATATGCAGTGTATATATAAATATGCGGTGTATGTGTATATATATATATATATATATATATATATATATATATATATATATGCAGTGTATATATAAATATGCGGTGTATGTGTATATATATATATATATATATATATATATATATATATATATACATAAAAGAAATACTTGAATTTCACTGATTTCTAGCTATAAATATATTCATCCCCCTTAACCCCACCCCGCCCACCTCAACCCAACCCCCCCACCCCAATCTCCCGAATTCGGAAGTCTCAAGGTTGGCATGTATGCGTATACCTAACATGAGATTCCTGTAATTAAGGGTGAGGGAGATCTCCTCTTGTCTTAGTGATGCAAAGTTAGTTAGTATGTATGTGTGTGTGTGTGTATAAATAGCATTTAATGGCCATTAAAGGTGAACTGCACTTTTTTCGGGATTTTGCCCATCATTCACAACCCCAAGTATAAAGTATCAATCACAATCATCGGCACACAACATGTAAATTAAGTTTTTGGAAGGGTTTTTTTAGAGGGCTTTGTAAGCGTAATTTAAGCTACAATTTTAGCCACCTCTTGATAACGTTTTTTTTGTTGTTATTTAGAATACACAAAATGGAGAAAAACATGTGTGCATGTCTAACACAGAGGTTATGAATGATTGGCAATTTTTCAAAATAAAGTGCAGTCAAGAATGAAGGATATTTGAGCGTAAAACTAAATGTTGACCTGCACACACCTTTGTGTGACGTGTGACTTCAAATTACGGCAGATACTAAAGTACAGAGCTTGGTCCGCATTGCCGGCAGTAAGTCGAACACATTTCCAGTGAGGGTTGGACTCCGCCAAGGCTGTCCTTTGTCACCGATTCTGTTCATAACTTTTATGGACAGAATTTCTAGGCGCAGTCAAGGTGTTGAGGGGTTCCGGTTTGGTGGCTGCAGGATTAGGTCTCTGCTTTTTGCAGATGATGTGGTCCTGATGGCTTCATCTGACCGGGATCTTCAGCTCTCGCTGGATCGGTTCGCAGCCGAGTGTGAAGCGACCGGAATGAGAATCAGCACCTCCATGGTTCTCGCCCGGAAAAGGGTGGAATGCCATCTCCGGGTTGGGGAGGAGACCCTGCCCCAAGTGGAGGAGTTCAAGTACCTAGGAGTCTTGTTCACGAGTGAGGCAAGAGTGGATCGTGAGATCGACAGGCGGATCGGTGCGGCGTCTTCAGTAATGCGGACGTTGTACCGATCCGTTGTGGTGAAGAAGGAGCTGAGCCGGAAGGCAAAGCTCTCAATTTACCGGTCGATCTACGTTCCCATCCTCACCTATGGTCATGAGCTTTGGGTCATGACCGAAAGGATAAGATCACGGGTACAAGCGGCCGAAATGAGTTTCCTCCGCCCTTAGAGATAGGGTGAGAAGCTCTGCCATCCGGGAGGGACTCAAAGTAAAGCCGCTGCTCCTCCACATCGAGAGGAGCCAGATGATGTGGTTCGGGCATCTGGTCAGGATGCCACCCGAACGCCTCCCAAGGGAGGTGTTTAGGGCACGTCCAACCGGTAGGAGGCCACGGGGAAGACCCAGGACACGTCGGGAAGACTATGTCTCCCGGCTGGCCTGGGAACGCCTCGGGATCCCCCGGGAAGAGCTAGACGAAGTGGCTGGGGAGAGGGAAGTCTGGGTTGACCTGCTTAGGCTGTTGCCCCCGCGACCCGACCTCGGATAAGCGGAAGATGATGGATGGATGGATGGACTAAAGTATTTTAATCTGTTAAGTGCCCTCAAGTTTAATTTAAGGAGCAACATAAGTCAAAGTTAGTGTTTTTAATTACTAGTGTAAAGTTTGTCATTTTTATTGCGTTGGTTCACATGGCAATGTCAGGGCATTGGCATATTGATGGTCTTGTGTTTGCTCAGGTTCCGTTTCAGTGGGCGCATCCTGGGCCTGGCTCTGATTCATCAATACCTGCTGGACGCTTTCTTCACCAGACCTTTCTACAAGGCCCTACTCAGGCTGTGAGTGTCTTGGAATATTCAATTGCCGCACTTAGACCAAGCTTACATTGAAGTATAAGTGGCCTTTTGTTTATTGAACATCGGTTTAAATAAGGTTCAGAACAAATGATGTGGATAATCGGTCATCTTCAAACTGGGCATTCTTGAGCAGGGGTCCCCAAACTACGGCCGGATCAGGCCCGCCAGCGTCCAAAATCCGGCCCTCTGGAAGTCCAAGTTAAAGTATTTGAATTTGAATTTTATTTTCGTATATTTATTATTTAAAATCTGTCCTCTCTAATTCATTTCCTACCGCTTGTTACTCTCGGTGTCTCCTAGCTGCTCAGGCAAATCATATTGTTTAAAAATGCATTTTCCCATTGATAATGTGACATCATTGCATTCAGAATATATATATATATGTATATATATATATATATGTATATATATATATATATATATATATATGTATATATATATATGTGTATATATATATATATACATATATACATACATATATGTATATACATATATATACATACATATATGTATGTACATATATGTATGTATATATATATATATACATATATATATATATATATATATATACATATATATATATATATATATATATATATATATATATATATATATATATATATCATATTGTTTAAAAAATGCATTTTCCCATTGATAATGTGACATCATTGCATTCAGAATATATATATATATATAGTCGAGGTATTGTTGTTTATCCGTTATGTATTGCTCAATACCGAGGTACAACAGAATATACATTAGGTCAGGAAAAAACACAGAGGCTATTTCATCCTTACAAGCCTGTTTTGCCTGCTCTTCAGGGGATTTTATTATATATTCTATTCTAAAATTCCTTGTTTTGCAGGTTTCCCTGCTCTTCAGATGATTTTATTATATATGCATCTATTTTCTACCGCTTATCCCTTTCGGGGTTGCAGGGGGTGCTGGACCCTATGAAATTATAAAATACCCTGAAGAGCAGGGAAACCTGCGAAACAGGCTTGTAGGGATGAATTAGCCTTTGTGTTATTTCCTGACCTGATATATATTTTACAGCCCAGCCCTTGGCTAAATGTTTTTATCCCACTGTGGCCCCCGAGTCAAAAAGTTTGGGGACCTCTGTTCTTGAGCTTTGATATTGTTTGGACTGTATGGCTATAGTTCCCCTAAGGTCATTTTACCCAATTAGCATACACATTAATCTTTGACATCATTAAAATATGAAGCAATTAGTGCAATATGAAGTAGAAAATTAATTGATTAAAAATAAATTGTTAAAAAAAAAAAAGTTGTGTAAAATAATACATTTTACATAATGAAAACAAACCTTGCAAACCTTCCTGACACAACTCCGGCTGACTGTACATCTGCTCAGAAGACCAACAGGAGAGACGGTTTGAATGTTTTGGGAAATTTGCCATTATATTCTTATCAGTGACAGAGCAGGCACAGGCTAGGTATACGCTTGCGGTAAGATTTTAATATGAAACTTCCTGTCATATGCACTTTTTCAATGATGATCCCCGATATCGCAGGGCCCCGTACACAGAGTGTGATGTACGTATAGAGACAGGCAGTCATGCATACTAATACGTTTGTTTAAACTTTTTTAAATCATTATATTTTTTATTGTGATTTTGCCTTTGTAAATATATTAAAGGTTATTTTTAAAAACAAACACATTTACAAACAATTTACTAATTGCTGGAATGTTACTGACGTCACTTCCTGCTTAGCAAATACTGGTGGTGGTCAAGCTAGCTCTGTCCTCGATGGGTACTAGACACCATTTTGCCTTTCTCGAAGAAAAAAATGCCCCAAGTTTGTGTTGTTGTTGACTGAAGGAATTTTTCAAATCGCGGAAAGGATAAACGTTTCTTCAGAGTTCCTCGAGAGGTAATCAAAGAGGGTGGAAAACTGCTGGATTTGTGGAAACGACAACGAGAAAGCATGCAGCTCACACTTCAGTCAAAAAAATGCACGAGTTTGCAGTGATCACTTTGTTAATGGTGTGTTTGATATACTTCTAACGGTTGTTTCCCATTTAAGTTTTATGTTGATATTATTTTCTATGTTATGAAATGATCAAGGAGGTGACCCCAGGATGCAGAAACGGGAGGCAACGTTGAATTACAAAAAGTGAAAAGATTTAATGAGTCCAAAAAGTGTAACAAAAAGCAATGGGGCAAAAGTGCACACCATGAATACAAAAACAGGTTCCTCAGTGGTCGGCAGGGAAAAAGGCCAGGGCGCACTGAGCACAGCATAAAATCCAATACAGAATCCTTGTTGCCTCAGGGAGGCTAGGAAACAAACACAAAGAGGTGAGGGATTACAGGAATAAGGAGAGACAACATATCAGGACTGACGATGTGAAGCAGGCGCATGCACGTGGGAGGTTCAGGAGACAAGACCAAGCTGTCAGTGACAAGCTTAAATAATCCTTGGTTGAAATTTGTTGCAGGTGTGCCTTAGTGTCCGCCCCTCGCTGGGGACTAGTGAGCTGAAGGAAACAGACATCACAATAAAAAGGAGAAAGCAGGGAAAATGATAAAACAAAACATTCTATTTATTAAACACAGTGACGTGCGGTGAACTATACACCAGGTGAGGCATAGATACTTTTGGAGTTTTTTTTCTCTTTTTTTTTTACGCTTAAATTCATATGAGCAGTTCTGACCATTGTTGATTTAGTTTGCACATTAAAATAACAGGAAAACGAAGGGAGTAATTTGCTTTCATAAAAACGTTATCATAATGAAATTATGGTTTGAAAAATTGGTCCAAAAAGTATTTGACAAAGTTGTTATTAAATACATTTTGGTCCCATTTTCCTTTAACAAAATAAATCAAGTATTGTGAGTGAATCTTTCCTTTCTGTATTTGTACCTAAAGCAGAAATAACACCCACAAACGCTGGCTTACTCTAATAAAAATGCAATGTTTGTTATAAATACAGTTAAAAAAAAAAAAAAAAAAAGGCTGGCTTTTGCTGGAGAGACATTTGTCTGATAGTGTGGCGAGTCAGAGTACTGCTGAGGCATTGAACAATATATCGCCTACTTTGAGGCAGAAGTACTTGCTGCCTAATGACCTGCTTTTTCCCCGTGGCATCAAGCACGCGCCCCCTCTCACGCACACGCTCAATACACTTTGTGTGTAGCCGTGGAGGCACCAACTGTGTCTGCTTCACTTCTGGTCTGCTGTGTTATTTTGATGAGGAAACACAGAATTTTGACCATCAAAATTATCCAAATATACAGGAACCACACCAAAATCACATAGACCAGTGGTCCCCAACCACCGGGCCGCGGCACGGTACCGGGCCGTGGCCCAATTGGTACCGGGCCGCAGAAGAATTTTTTATTAATTTTTATTTAAAAAAATAAAAATAAAAAAAATGTTTTTTCTTTTTTTTTCTTTTTTTTATTAAATCAACATAAAAACCCAATAAACACTTACAATTAGTGCAGCAACCACAAAAACCTCCTTTTCTCATGACAAAAACGTCCCTTTTTCAAGACAAAGAAAAAAAAATACTTTTTTTTTTTTTTTAAATCAACATAAAAAACACAATAAACACTTACAATAAGTGCACCAACCACAAAAAACGCCCTTTTTCATGACAAAAACGTCCCGTTTTCATGACACTTCTGGGAGGAAGTCAAGTGTCGGAATACCAGTTTTACATGATAGTGGTGTCCCGATACAAGTTTTTCACTTCTGAAACGATACTTATATTGTCCAGGTATAAATCGTCAGGAATCATACAAACCCCGTTTCAATATGAGTTGGGAAATTGTGTTAGATGTAAATATAAACGGAATACAATGATTTGCTAATCATTTTCAACCCATATTCAGTTGAATATGCTACAAAGACAACATATTTGATGTTCAAACTGATAAACATTTTCTTTTCTTTTATTTTTTTGCAAATAATCATTACCTTTCGAATTTGATGCCAGCAACACGTGACAAAGAAGTTGGGAAAGGTGGCAATAAATACTGATAAAGTTGAGGAATGCTCATCAAACACTCATTTGGAACATCCCACAGGTGTGCAGGCTAATTGGGAACAGCTGGGTGCCATGATTGGGTATAAAAACAGCTTCCCAAAAAATGCTCAGTCTTTCACAAGAAAGGATGGGGCGAGGTACACCCCTTTGTCCACAACTGTGTGAGCAAATAGTCAAACAGTTTAAGAACAACGTTTCTCAAAGTGGAATTGCAAGAAATTTAGGGATTTCAACATCTCTGGTCCATAATAACATCAAAAGGTTCAGAGAATCTGGAGAAATCACTCCACATAAGCAGCATGGCCGGAAACCAACATTGAACGACCTTGACCTTCGATCCGTCAGACGGCACTGTATCAAAAACCAACATCAATCTCTAAAGGATATCACCATATGGGCTCAGGAAGACTTCAGAAAAGCACTGTCACTAAATACAGTTCGTCGCTACATCTGTAAGTGCAAGTTAAAGCTATACTATGCAAAGTGAAAGCCATTTATCAACAACATCCAGAAACGCCCCAGGCTTCTCTGGGCCCGAAAACATCTAAGATGGACTGATGCAAAGTGAAAAAGTGTTCTGTGGTCTGACGAGTCCACATTTCAAATTGTTTCTGGAAATATTCGACATTGTGTCATCCGGACCAAAGGGGAAGCGAACCATCCAGACTGTTATCGGCGCAAAGTTCAAAAGCCAGCATCTGTGATGGTATGGGGGTGCTATAGTGCCCAAGGCATGGGTAACTTACACATCTGTAAAGGCACCATTAATGCTGTAAGGTACATACAGCTTTTGGAACAACATACAGTATGCTGCCATCTAAGCACCATCTTTTTCATGGACGTGTTACAACAGCGTGGCTTCGTAAAAAAAAGAGTGCAGGTACTTTCCTGGCCCGCCTGCAGTCCAGACCTGTCTCCCATCAAAAATGTGTGGCGCATTATGAAGCGTAAAATACGACAGCGGAGACCCCGGACTGTTGAACGACTAAAGCTCTACATAAAACAAGAATGGGAAAGAATTCCACTTTCAAAGCTTCAACAATTAGTTTCCTCAGTTCCCAAAACGTTTATTGAGTGTTGTTAAAAGAAAAGGTGATGTAACACAGTGGTGAACATGCCCGTTCCCAACTACTTTGCCACGTGTTGCAGCCATGAAATTCTAAGTTAATTATTATTTGCAAAAAAAACAAATAAATAAAGTTTATGAGTTTGAACATCAAATATCTTGTCTTTGTAGTGCATTCAATTGAATATGGGTTGAAAAGGATTTGCAAATCATTGTATTCCTTTTAAAGTTACATCCAACACAATTTCCCAACTCATATGGAAACGGGTTTGTACATATTTCTGTTATTGTGTAGTGTGGACAGTTAAAGGCTTTATCTAGTAACATTAGTCAAACAGAACAAAGGTAGGTATGAAAAACACTAACCTATTTTGTTTTGAAAGGACTTAAGCTGCCTCTCGTGTAAAGTGGAGTGTTTTGTTTTTTTTTGGCATCACCTACTGTCCAGAAAAATTTGTTCAAGAGCATGACAATCTACATTGAAAGCTGAAAACACATTTGTTATCAGATATTTGCTAATGAGTTCTGCCTTGGAGACTTTGTATGCGTAAGTAATATGCAAGTATGGTTATTTGATACTTGTTTATATTGACAAATGTGATATTTACAATAAGACTGCATTATTGTCCAATTAAGGACATTTATTAGGTATGTCGGCCAATAGCCTACTATGTTACCTTTTGTAAATGACTTGACTAAAATACAAGGAAACACTAACCTTCTGTGCTTATTGGAGGACATTTAGATGTTTACTGTACTAGTGAAAAGCTGCACAGACAGTTAACTGCTTGTATCAGAGCGTTGAATCCGGTATCTGTTTTTGTGTTGATACTAGACCCATATATCATAATCGAGACACTCCTAATGTTGTGTAACAATTTCAACAATGTAACAATATGAACAACACAAAGACAAACTATTAAAAGATTTGAACATAGAAAAGAGAACTGAAGAATCTGTCAATCTCGTCACACTCGTATTGATCCAATGCCGATACTAGCTTTGGTATCGATACTTTGAATTGATTCACTCACCCTAAAGGGAAAACAAATGTCTTTGGAAGCCATATGATAACTGCAAGGGAATCATGTTTGTGGACTCTGTGTGTATATTTCAGACCAACAGACCTTTCTGATCTGGAATATCTGGATGAGGAGTTCCATCAATCTTTGCAGTGGATGAAGGACAACGACATCACAGACATCCTGGACCTCACATTCACTGTCAATGAGGAGGTCTTTGGCCAGGTCTGTTCGTGTGTGGATAGTGCAATCTCACCAGAGGGCAGATCGGAAACAATTATTTACTTGCCTCAAGCACCAACAGCGGAAAGGCAACACATCAATTTCTGTTTAAAAAGAGCCGTTGTCGTTTGACAGAGAAGTCCTCTTATCCAGATTTTAGACCTCAAAATTAAAATAAATCTGATTCGAAAGTCTTTGCTTATCAATGATCATTGTAAATTAGTTTTGTTGGTTTCAAATAAAAATAGTGGATGTGTGGTTATAGATCGGTGGTTCTCAAATGGGGGTACTTGAAGGTATGCCAAGGGGTATGTGAGATTTTTTTTAAATATTCTAAAAATAGTAACAATTTAAAAATCCTTTATATATTTTTTTTTTCCAGAAAACATAGATTGAGATGTTCTACCTCTTGTGCGAAACAAAAATGCATAAAATGACTTAACACGTTAAAATGACTAGTAAAACATTTAAAAACACAACAACCAACTTCTAAAACATTAAAAACGACTCCAAAACACATAAAATGACTCCGAAGAGATGCACAGTGACATCTAAAACGTAAATTACTCCTAAAACATGAAACACGACTCCTAAAACACATAATAAGACTCCTAAAACACACAAAGACTCCTAAAACACGTTAAAAAAACTGCCTAAAACACGTAAAAAGACTCCTAAAACAAATCCATACACTTGGTGTCCTTGTAGGTGAAGAGTGAACGTGAATGGAAGACCTGAAAGATAAAATGATTTACGGGTGTGCATCATCAGTAGTGTTCCTATAAATATAATTATTGAATAATACTTCAACAAAATATGAATGTAAGTTCTTAAACTGTGAAAAGAAATGCAACAATGCAATATTCAGTGTTGACAGCTAGATTTTTTGTGGACATGTTCCATAAATATTGATGTTAAAGATTTCTTTTTTTGTGAAAAAATGTTTACAATTAAGTTCATGAATCCAGATGGATCTCTATTACAATCCCCAAAGAGGGCACTTTAAGTTGATGATTACTTCTATGTGTAGAAATGTTTATTTATAATTGAATCACTTGTTTATTTTTCAACAAAGTTTTTAGTTATTTTTATATCTATTTTTCCAAATAGTTCAAGAAAGACCACTACAAATGAGCAATATTTTGCACTGTTATACAATTTAATAAATCAGAAACTGATGACATAGTGCTGTATTTTACTTCTTTATCTCTTTGTTTTCAACCAAAAATGCTTTGCTCTGATTAGGGGGTACTTGAATTAAAAACATGTTCACAGGGGTTACATCACTGAAAAAAGGATGAGAACCACTGATATAGAAGAATATCTTTACAGAAAATACAATATTTTAACCGCTTTCACTTTCCTAACACTTATGTTGCCAGGTGACGGAACGGGAATTGAAGTCCGGAGGCTCAAATCTTCAAGTGACTGAGAAGAACAAAAAGGATTACATTGAACGAATGACCAAGTGGAGGGTGGAGAGGGGAGTGGTCCAACAGACAGAAGCCTTAGTCCGAGGATTCTATGAAGTACGCAACACCCCAACACACATTTAACACTCTATCAACACACGTTCAACACGTGTTCAACACGCGTTCAAAACTTGTCCAACACATGTATTACAAACACATTTAACACTCAATCAACACACGTTCAACACATGTTCAATATGTTCAACAGGCTACTAACACAGATTTAACACACATATTCAACACGTTCAACAAACCTTCAAAACATGTCCAACACATTCAACGCACAATTAACACACATTTAACATAAATTTAACACACATTCCAAACATGTTTGAACACACGCTCAATACACATTTTCCACACATTTTCAACACACCTTCAAAACAGGATCAACACATTCAACGCAAAATTAACATGTATTTAACACACATTCAACACATGTTCAACACATTCTACCCACGTTCCAAACATGTTCAACACACATTCAACACACCTTCAAAACACGTTCAACACATTCAACGCGAAATTAACACACATTCAACACACGTTCAACACTTTCTACCCACGTTCTAAACATGTTCAACACACGTTTTACACATGTCCAACACACTCAACACGCAATTAACACACATTTAACACATATTTAACAGACATCAACACACGTTCAACAAATTCTACCCATGTTCTAAACATGTTCAACACACGTTTGACACACATTTAACAATCAGTCAACACACATTTAACACATGTCCAACCCATTCAACACACAGTTAACACACATTTAACATAAATTCAAAACGCGATTAACACACTTTTAACATACATCCAACACACCTTCAACATATGTTCAACACATTTAACATACAATTAACATGCATTCAACACACATTTAACACATTCAACACTGAACTGAACTAATTTTACATGCCTTTAAAACACTTAACATGCATTTACCACACATTCAACATGTGTTTAATACACATTTATCATTGATTCAACACGCATTCAACTCATGTTCAACACACGATCAACACGTATTTAACACACATTCTCTTCATGTTCAACACCTGTTCAACATATATTTAAACATACATATATTTAGCCCACTACTACCGACCACGTAGTCTGATAGTTTATATATCAATGAGGAAATATTAACATTGCAACACATGTCAATACGGCCGGTTTAGTTAACTAAATTCATCCATCCATTTTCTACCGCTTATTCCCTTTCGGGGTGGCGGGGGGCGCTGGCGCCTATCTCAGCTACAATCGGGCGGAAGGCGGGTACACCCTGGACAAGTCGCCACCTCATCGCAGGGCCAACACAGATAGACAGACAACATTCCCACTCACATTCACACACTAGGGCCAATTTATCCCCAGGTGCATGTCTTTGGAAGTGGGAGGAAGCCGGAGTACCCGGAGGGAACCCACGCTTTCACGGGGAGAACATGCAAACTCCACACAGAAAGATCCCGAGCCTGGATTTGAACCCAGGACTGCAGGAACTTCGTATTGTGAGGCAGCCGCACTAACCCCTCTGCCACCGGAAGCCGTTAACAAAATTTTTATTTTAAATTTCCCACGGAGTTTGTTGTTTAAAACATCGCGGAATGATGACGCGTGCGTGTGACGTCACGGACTGTCAGGAAATTTTTGCGCAGCACCACTTGCGGCTAAAAGTCGTCTCTTTTCATCGCGGGACATCTGTGTTGCTGAATCTTTTGCAATTTGTTCAATTAATAATGGAGAAGTCAGAGTAGAAAGATGGAGTTGGGAAGCTTTAGCCTTTGGCCACACAAACACACGGTGATTCCTTGTTTAAAATTCCCGGAGGTGAAGCTTTACTATGGATCAGAGCGGTCAAGCGAACATCGTTCCTGACCACTTGTCAACCGGCAGGTTTCCGTGAGAAAATTGTGTTAAAAAGTCGCCTCTTACCGGAGATCTGCGGAGTTTGTGCCGTCCTTGTATCTGCCGTGACTTCCCTCAGACACTGGCCTCAAGACACCCGTGGCCACACCCCTCCGACTATCAGGTACTATTCAATCTCACTAAAACACTAGCAACACAATAGAAAGATAAGGGATTTCCCAGAAATATCCTAGTAAATGTGTCTAAAAACATCTGAATCCGTCCCAATGCAATCTCCTTTTTTTTATTAACTTTATTTCTTTTTTTTTTTTTTCCTAGTCTTTCGCTATCAATATCATCTTCCACAAATCTTTCATCCTCGCTCAAATTAATGGGGAAATTGTCGTTTTCTCGGTCCGAATAGCTCTTGCTGCTGGAGGCTCCCATTAAAAACAATGTGAGGACGTGAGGAGCCCTCACTTTTGTGACGTCATCATCTGCGACTTCCGGTACAGGCAAGACTTTTTTATCAGCACCAAAAGTTACGAACTTTATCGTCGATGTTCTCTACTAAATCCTTTCAGCAAAAATATGGCAATATCGCAAAATGATCAAATATGACACATAGAATGCACCTGCTATCCCCGTTTAAATAAGAAAATCTCATTTCAGTAGGCCTTTAACACACATTCTACTCATGTTCAACACATATTTAATACACATTCTACTCATGTTCAACACAGATTTAAAATATTCCACACAAGTTCAACACACAGGTCCTTATGCTTTTCCCACACAGGTGGTAGACTCCAGGTTGGTGTCGGTGTTTGATGCCCGAGAACTGGAGTTGGTCATTGCTGGCACCGTGGAGATTGACCTCATTGACTGGAGGAGTAACACTGAGTACAGGGGAGGTGCGTCAAATAAAAATACGCGTTCATCATCAGAGTTTTCAGTTTGGTAGAGAGGCGTACCAATTTTCCACCCGGTACATATGAGGTGTGCCCGGTGTTTGGCAAGCAGGAGTCATTGCTATCAATAGTGCATAGAAGAAAACCCTCTTCCATCAATAAAGTCTCCTGTTTGGAACACCTGGCCTTCCCAGTAAAATATCTAAACGGACCAAATATTGACTACATGGAAAGTTACAAACCCCGTTTCCATATGAGTTGGGAAATTGTGTTAGAGGTAAATAAAAACAGAATACAATGATTTGCAAATCCTTTTCATCCCATATTCAATGGAATGCACTATAAAGACAAGATATTTGACGTTCAAACTCATAAACGTTATTTTTTCTGGCAAATAATGATTAACTTAGACTTTTATGGCTGCAACACGTGCCAAAGTAGTTGGGAAAGGGCATGTTCACCACTGTGTTACATCACCTTTTCTTTTATCAACACTCAATAAACGTTTGGGAACTGAGGAAACTAATTGTTGAAGCTTTGAAAGTGGAATTCTTTCCTATTCTTGTTTTATGTAGAGCTTCAGTCATTCAACAGT
Organism: Nerophis ophidion; assembly: GCF_033978795.1. Classification (NCBI taxonomy): domain Eukaryota; kingdom Metazoa; phylum Chordata; class Actinopteri; order Syngnathiformes; family Syngnathidae; genus Nerophis; species Nerophis ophidion. The sequence goes on from NC_084625.1 coordinate 42,729,714, forward strand.
CCGGGGTCTTCGATGTCGTATTTTACACTTCATAATGCGCCACACATTTTCCATGGGAGACAGGTCTGGACTACAGGCGGGCCAGAAAAGTACCTGCACTCTTTTTTTACTAAGCCATGCTGTTGTAACACGTGCTGAATGTGGCTTGGCATTGTCTTACTGAAATAAGCAGGGGCGTCCATGAAAAACACGACGCTTAGATGACAGCATATGTTGTTCCAAAACCTGTATGTACCTTTCAGCATTAATGGTGCCTTGACAGATGTGTAAGTTACCCATGCCTTGGGCACTAATGCACCCCCAAACCATCACAGACGCTGTTTTTTTAACTTTGCGTTGATAACTGTCTGGATGGTTCGCTTCCCCTTTGGTCCGGATGACACAATGTCGAATATTTCCAAAAACAATTTGAAATGTGGACTCGTCAGACCACGGAACACTTTTCCACTTTGCATCAGTCCATCTTAGATGATCTAGGGCCCAGAGAAGCCGGCCGCATTTCTGGATGTTGTTGATAAATGGCTTTCGCTTTGCATAGTAGAGCTTTAACTTGCACTTACAGATGTAGCGATGAACTGTATTTAGTGACAGTGGTTTTCTTAAGTCTTCCTGAGCCCATGTGGTGATATCCTTTAGAGATTGATGTCGGTTTTTGATACAGTGCCGTCTGAGGGATCAAAGGTCACGGTCATTCAATGTTGGTTTCCACCCTTGCAGCTTACGTGGAGTGATTTCTTCAGATTCTCTGAACCTTTTGATGATATCATGATCCGTAGATGTTGAAATCCCTAAATTTCTTGCAATTGCATTTTGAGAAACGTTGTTCTTAAACTGTATTTGACTATTTGCTCAGGCAGTTGTGGACAAAGGGGTGTACCTCGCCCCATCCTTTCTTGTGAAAGACTGAGCATTTTTTGGGAAGCTGTTTTTATACCCAATCATAGCACCCACCTGTTCCCAATTAGCCTGCACACCTGTTGAATGTTCCAAATAAGTGTTTGATGAGCATTCCTCAACTTTATCAGTATTTATTGCCACCTTTCCCAACTTCTTTGTCACGTGTTGCTGGCATCAAATTCTAAAGTTAATGATTATTTGCACAAAAAAAAAGTTTATCAGTTTGAACATCAAATATGTTGTCTTTGTAGCATATTCAACTGAATATGGGGTGAAAATGATTTGCAAATCATTGTATTCCGTTTATATTTACACCTAACACAATTTCCCAACTCATATGGAAACGGAATTTGTAGAAGACCTCTCTTGTGAACTATAATAAATTCTTCAACATGCATTCATTTTTCATTTGAAAGTGTTTTGTTCAGTTTGCAGTCTTTGTTTTGTTTTGAAAAATTACAAAACATTGTTACATCCTGCATTTTGTTCCCTGTTGACTGTGCCCAAAATGAACTGTGATTTTAAAACCGATACTAAATCATGATTATCTGTCGCTCCAGGATTTTGCTTGACTTATTTTTAAATTATTGCAACCTAAAATTCCTGTCAAACATTTAAAATTACTTCAACAATATTTGGAAAACAAGTACTGTAACGATGTTGTACTCTTTTTACACTGTACCACACACTTAAAAGTAGGCACTAGATGGCAGTAAAAGCATATACTTATAGCTCATCGCAAACTACTGTACTGTTTTAATCGATTATAACAAATATAAGTAATAATTTATTATAAATATAGAAAGAAAGAAGCACCACCAAAAGCTTCCTTATTGTCCACAAAATGCAGACATTCTCCGTGTATGTTTTACACTTGAAAAGCGTTTATCCATCTTAAACATTCATTCATGTTCTAACAAATGTAATCCCGCACATTAAGAACATTTGTGAACTGTTGAGAGCAATCTATCGTGCAAAATTTTGTTGGTAAATGAGAGACAATGAGAGATTATCATCACACTTCAACTTCTTTGCTCGGTCAGCTTTGCAAATGTTCAAAATGTTCTTATCCTGGAAAGTGATAAAAAAAATAAAAATAATAATAAAAAAAAAAAATCTATATATATATATATATATATATATATATATATATATATATATGTAGACGTCGCTATCTTGCGGCTCCACAATTACACGTCAAGTCCAATCGTGTCGAGTTTACAATGAGGGTTTTTAATGATAAACACAATACAGTTTTTGTTTTGACCTTTCAGTCTCTCTCTCTCGGCTTCCTCCTCCACCATCACCCGGCCGCTTACTGTTAAAGACAGCAGATGATTAGTCAAACACGTACCACCTATGCAATCTAATCATCTGTCAGCTGTGTCTCGCAGTCAGTACATGCCCCGCCCCTGTCTGATGGCGCTCTGTCTCAGCACCCTGGACAGCGGTGTTGACTTTCACTCCTCTCGTGCGCTAATCACAATCCCCTCCCACAATATATATATACATCTTAACTAGGAAGTGAATGTTTATATACTACACTACCCAGAAGGCTTAGCCCTGCAGACACAAACAGGAAGTAGGTCTGAGCTATGCAAGAGGAGTACAATTGTGCCATCTTCACCAATTAACATTTGACATTTTGTTGTTTCTTTTTTGTGTACACAAGACACAAACATAATGTTGATTTTACAGTTGACTTGTGTTTTTGAGCGCCGTTCTCAGACAAATTTGATTAGTGGAAATGATGCTGATGGGCTAAAATGTGCGGCGAAGTTGCGGACATTAAACAAAGTTGCAAGGCTGGTTTAAAGTTAAAGTACCAATGATTGTCACACACACCAGGTGTGGTGAAATGTGTCCTTTGCATCCCCTTGATCACCCCCTGGGAGGTGAGGGGAGCAGTGGGCAGCAGCGGTACCGCGCCTGGGAATCATTTATGGTGATTTAACCCCCAATTCCAACCCTTGATGCTGAGGCCAAGCAGGGAGGTAATGGGTCCCATTTTTATAGTCTTTGGTATGACTCGGCCGGGGTTTGAACCCACAACCTACCAATCTCAGGGCGGACACTCTAACCACTAGGCAAATTTAATTTGCGTGACTTGGCACAATCATGATAACGCAAAATCCTGGACGGACTTACCAATTTCACAATACCCAGTGTGTGTGTGTGACTATCAGTGATACTTTAACTTTAATGTTATACCGTTATTATATTATTTAGTATTATAATTATTACCATTAATATTATGGTATACTCTCAATTCCCAAAAGGCTCTCCCACACCATACGACACATACAGGTGGATCAAGGAAAAACTCTACAATGTTCTCACGTTTTTTTCCGCCACGCACCAGGTTACCATGACGGCCACATCGTGATGCGATGGTTCTGGGCTGCCGTGGAGCGTTTCAACAACGAGCAGCGTCTCCGCCTCTTGCAGTTTGTAACCGGGACGTCCAGTGTGCCGTACGAGGGCTTCGCGGCCCTGCGTGGCTCCAACGGCCTGCGGCGCTTCTGCATCGAGAAGTGGGGCAAAGTTACTTCTCTTCCCAGGTATTCAACTTTATTTGTGCCAAAGGTTGTTCTTGAAGTTCCCCAAAGTCTACCAGCCCGGACAGGAAAATGGGTGAAATAGAATCAGTTACCTTTGATGACGGGCGAGGCCGCCGGCAGTCCCAGTTTACCAACTTAAATTATAACTAAAACTATTTTTATTCACAATATAGATGAAATACACTATATTGCCAAAAGTATTTGGCCATCTGCTTTGACTCATAAATGAACTTGAAGTGCCATCCCATTCCTAACCCATAGGGTTCAATATGATGTCGGTCCCCCCTTTGCAGCTATTACAGTTTCAACTCTTCTGGTAAAGCTGTCCACAAGGTTGCGGAGTGTGTTTATTGGACTTTTTGATCATTCTTCCAAAAGTACATTGGTGAGGTCACACACTGATGTTGATCGAGAAGGCCTGGCCCTCAGTCTCCGCTATAATTCATCCCAAAGATTTTCTATCGGGTTCAGGTCAGGACTCTGTGCAGACCAGTCAAGTTCATCCACACCAGACTGTCATCCATGTCTTTATGGACCTTGCTTTGTGCACTAGTGCACAGTCATGTTGGAAGAGGAAGGGACCCGCTCCAAACTGTTCCCACAAGGTTGGTTGCATGGAATTGTCCAAAATGTTTTGGTATCCTCTGCGATGAGGTGGCGACTTGTCCAGGGTGTACCCCGCCTACCGCTTGATTGCAGTTGAGATAGGCTCCATTGACCCCCTCGTGACCCCAAAAAGGAACAAGCGGTAGAAAATGGATGGATGGGTTTTGGTATCCTGGAGCATCCAAAGTTCCTTTCACTGGAACTAAGGGGCCAAACCCAGCTCCTGAAAAACAACCCCACACCATAGTTCGTCCTCCACCAAATTTCACACTCAGCACAATGCAGTCCGAAATGTAGCGTTCTCCTGGTAACCTCCAAACCCAGACTAGTACATCAGATTACCAGATGGAAAAGCGTGGTTCATCACTCCAAAGAACGCGTCTCCACTGCTCTAGAGTCCAGTGGAGACATGCTTTACATCCTTGCATCCGACGCTCTGCATTGGACTTGGTGATGTATGGCTGAGATGCAGCTGCTCGAGGGGGCAGAGGAGCTGCTCACTCCCATGATCCTTTAGCCTAAACTGCAAAAACTGAAATCTAAGTAAGATTAAATATCCCAAATAAGGGTGATATTTGCTTATTTTCTGTCTGATAAGATACTTCTTCTCACTAAGCAGATTTTGTGTTAGTGTTTTTACTTGTTTTAAGTGTTTTGGTCCTGAATGATCTCAGTAAGATATTACAGCTTGTTGCTGAGATTTAAGGACCTATATTGAGTAAAACATGCTTGAAACTAGAATACCGTATTTCCTGGAATTGCCGCCGGGGCACTAATTAATTTAAAACCTCTTCTCACTCCTGCGCTTACCAAAGGCATGCGGTAAAAATAAGCATGCGCTAATTATTTTAAAACCTCTTCTCACTCCGACACTTACCAAAGGCATGCAGTAAAAATTTGAGTTTGATGTAAGCTTGGACCTTCAATCCTACTGAATACCTCTTAATCTTTTTCCCTTTATGCGATTTCAAATTACCGGTATTGAAATCAGCCTCCTCCTTTTTGAAAATGATGACAGGGGAAGCGTCACTTGCGACGTCACGAATTTGACCAGGCGGTAATACTAAGCATGCGCTAATTATTTTGCGAAGCGAGTTTGACCCGGTAGTAATTCAAGGCAGGCGCATACTATATGCCCTGCGGCAATTCAAGGAAATACGGTAACAACTGTTGCAAAGCTGTGTCATCAACACTCACAAGTATAAAACTGCTTTTTCAAAGTAAAAATCTCTTATTTCAAGCATGGAATAAAAAAATCATGACTTTGACACGATCGTGTCTCATCATTAAAACAGATGACAGCCAAATGGACTTTGCTGTTTTATTGTCAATGAAACAATAAAACATACGTACTCATATAGTAGTACAGTTGGCACAGTACAGTAAACTGACAGTTAAAGGCCTACTGAAACCCACTACTACCGACCACGCAGTCTGATCGTTTATATATCAATGATGAAATACTAACATTGCAACACATGCCAATACGGCCGGTTTAGTTTACTAAATTGCAATTTTAAATTTTGCGCGGAAGTATCTGTGTTGCTGAATCTTTTGCAATTTTTTTTCAATGAATAATGGAGACGTCAAAGAAGAAAGCTGTAGGTGGGAAGCAGTGTATTGCGGCCGCCTTTAGCAACACAAACACAGCCATTGTTTCATTGTTTACATTCCCGAATGACGACAGTCAAGGTTTACTATGGAACAGAGATTTCAAGCGAATACGGTTGGATTGGACCACACACACTAAGTACAGTGTATTATGCAGCGATCATTTCGAAAGATCGTGTTTCGAAGAGGGTCCCTCGCGAAGGGCAGATATGGGCATCGCCGACCTTCAGGTTGTACAGGTACGATCATATAATCTCACGAAAACACTAGTAACACAGTAAGCAGATAAGGGATTTTCCAGAATCATCCTAGTAAATGTGTCTAAAAACACCTGAATCGCTCCCACTGCAATCGCCTTTTTTTTTTCTTTTCCTAGTCCTTCACTCTCACTTTCCTCATCCACAAATCTTTCATCCTCGCTCAAATTAATGGGGAAATCGTCGTTTTCTCGGTCCGAATCGCTCTCGCTGCTGGTGGCCATGATTGTAAACAATGTTCAGATGTGAGGAGCTCCACAACCCGTGACGTCACGCGCACATCGTCTGCTACTTCCGGTACAGGCAAGGCTTTTTTATCAGCGACCAAAATTTGCAAATTTTATCGTCGATGTTCTCTACTAAATCCTTTCAGCAAAAATATGGCAATATCGGGAAATGATCAGGTATGACACTTAGAATGGACCTGCTATCCCCGTTTAAATAAGAAAATCTCATTTCAGTAGGCCTTTAATATTTAAACATTTAACCTGTGACATTTCTAACTATCTTGAACAGAAATAGTTAATGCACATTCAGATGAATTCTTCAAATTTACAATAAATGTATATATATATATGTATATATATATATATATATTCCTTGCTAGTGGCACGAGCATTTACTTAATTTAAGAATATTTTTCAAAATATTGTTTTTTCTATCAAGAAAAGTGCACTTGTTATTCGCGAGAATATACTTATTTGAAGGTATTTTTGGGTTCATTGAGGTTAGCTCGTTTTACTTGTTTTGGAAAGTTTTGACAAGCCAAATTTTCTTCTTCTATTGGCAGATAATTGTGCTTAGGTCAAGTAAAATGCCCCTAATTTTATTTTTTTTTCTTGTTTTTGAACACTGACTTTTTGCTGTGTATTGTGTTTATCTTTTGTAAATGACTTGATTAAAATACAAGAGCAGACCAACCAAATTTTACATGCAAGCCAATATCATACGAAACGTGTATCCATATTGGATTTGGACACTCCTACTTCCTATATTCATTTACTGAGCTGAGTTAGAAAGATAACTTCTATGATTGTTTATTTCTTATCTGATCCTTCCAGTAAGGACAACAACAACATCTCTTGTTTTCTCTATTCCTCGCTCAGGGCTCATACCTGTTTTAACCGTCTCGACCTGCCTCCCTATCCGTCGTACACCATGTTGTATGAGAAACTGCTGACTGCTGTGGAGGAAACCAGCACATTCGGTCTGGAGTGAGACAGCAATCGGAGCGACGACAACAAACGTCCCACTGGAACACGTGCTGGGCTGTTAGAAACCGACACTCACAAGACGATCACAGCCTGGATTTTCTCATCGCCGAGACTCGCTGAACAAAGATGACCTCCAGTATGTAAAAGAGTGTTTGTTAGTCTCGAGGATTGGGGACCGGAAGCAGCACATTTACATCATTACATGCACCAGATATATTTATGAATTATAGGTCACTAACAGATGGTTTTCATTCTCAGGTAGTTTGTTGAATTTGAAATTGCTCGAGAAATACACTTACAAACCGTATGTTATGTGCATGAACATACTAAAATACTAAATAATACACAAATATGACGAGTAAGATGCCAAAGAACCAATCGGATCGAAACTGCTATTTAATCTGGATCGACTTTGTTGCGTTTCTCTGGAAGCCAGGACTTCACCGATGTTGGAAATGACTATTTTGCAAGTTACAATCAAACCCGGACTTTAGTAAATATAGTAAATTAATAGTACATTTTATCATATTTATGGTCTTATGGATCGACTAAAATGACAACATATTTTAAAAATGAAGAATTAAGCCATTTTCTCGTTATGCAACATCAGCAAGTTTACTTCTAAAAAAAAAAAAAAAAAAAAAGTAAAACACAAACTCAACCTGAACCCAAATACAAAAAAACTAACCACAACTTTCATAAGAAATAATGCAAATAGAAGTACCAATCACGATAAAAGCTTTTATATTTGATATATTATTCATAATGGTTCAAACTATTATTGTCACTTTTAAATTTGCATTGATCACAAGTCCCGCTTGCATAATTTTGATTTAACTTTTAAAAGGATCCCAACATTTAAACACAAATGCATTTTTATTGTCACAATGTCATAAAGGAAGATGTTTTTAAGTGTTTTGAATGTCAGTCATGTATTTATTATTTATAAAAAGTCTGTGGAGAGGCGGAGCCGGCAGTCCGACAGCGAGGCAGGGCATGCCGGAGCCCGGCCCAAGATGGCGGCGAGGAGGCGTGGACTGCGAGCAAGCAGCGAGGCGGGGCGCTCCGGTATCAACCCCGCAAATATTATCAGGTGCGTGGGTCGCCCAGCTGGGCACAATTTAAATCTCCTCTCGCACTGTGTAAGAGGGCAGCGGCCGTAAACGCCGGGGGGAGAGACGGAGAGAGAAGGAGCCAGAAGGAAGCCAATGCTGAGCGCGAGAGGAAAAAAGCTCAAGGAAGACGACGCATGCAGCGGAAAATATTTGCAGGGTTGATTCCGGCGCGCCCCCGCCTCGCTGCTTGCCAAGGCGGGGCACGCCGGAACCCGGCCCAAAATGACGGCGAGGAGGCGTGGACTGCGAGGAAGCAGCGAGGCGGGGCGCGCCTTCTGGTTCCTTCTCTCTCAGTTTCTCCCCCCGGCGTTTACGGCCGCTGCCCTCTTATACAGTGCCAGAGGAGATTTAAATTGTGCCCAGCTGGGCGACCCACGCACCTGATAATATTTGCAGGGTTGATACCGGAGCGCCCCGCCTCGCTGCTTGCTCACAGTCCACGCCTCCTCGCCGTCATCTTGGGCCGGGCTCCGGCGTGCCCTGCCTCGCTGTCGGACTGCCACCTCCCCACAAAGTCCCATCATAATTTATTTTGAAGCAAAATGAGAGCAAAGTGAAAACTCCAGTGGGAGGGTAAGTTAAGGCAAAAGTTCTAAAAAGCATGTGCACTCAAAATAAATAGTGAGTAATCTGCATATATACGTGATTAATGCGATTTTTTTTTTTTCCTGTGATTAATCACGTGAGTTAATGCATTAGATGTGACAGCAGTACTTATTAAATGACCTGAGAAGAATTTACAAGTTCCACTGAATCTATCCTTGACTCAAATCTTTTGGCTGTACTTTAGTTCTCATCTTTGCAGTCAAATGTTGTATCGCAGCACGTTGGGGGTCTTCTTAGACCTAATATTCATGTAGAATGTATAAACCACAATCTTTCAAAGCTTGTCTGAATTGCATTTTAAAATATTGTTTCAGAAGGTATTGCTGCTGAAATCTTAAGGGTACATTTTAATTTACACAAACTCATGCGACTATAAGGACAAAAAAGATTATACATTAATAGGGTGTATAATTTTGCTCAAATCCCACATCAACTTGAGTTTAAATCAGTGGCCCTCAAACTCTGAAAGACTTGGCTCTCCAAGTACCACCAAAAGCCCAACAGTAAAATACAGTAGCGTGGTAGGCCTAAGTAGTCATTAAAAACAAATCAGAGGTTTTATTTAACAGTTATATTTAATATTTTTGGCTACAATGTTACAGTTCAAAAAGTAACACTGTTTAAATCTTGTAAAATAAAACTCTGTACATTAATCAAGTAATTCTGCGACGTATCATAGTTTGAGAATCACTGGTCTAAATTGTATTGCTACCACACTTTAAATCAGGGGTGTAAAACTAGCTCAGGGGCCCGTATGGAAATTTATTCCCACGTAGGCCGGCTGGGTAAAATCATGGCATGATAACTTAAAATAAAGACAACTTTAGAATGTTTTCTTTGTCTTACTTTTGGCCATTCTGAAAATGCACATATCTCAAATAATCCTATGGTGCATTTTCAAATACACAACAACGGACACAATGAACTTAGACTTTGTCCTTGTTTATAGAAAACCAAGATTAAACTTTAGGTCGCAGCCTGTCTGGGATAGAATAAAATACGAAATACAAACCCTGTTTCCATAAGAGTTGGGAAATTGTGTTTGATGTAAATATAAACGCAATACAATGATTTGCAAATCCTTTTCAACCCATATTCAGTTGAATATGCTACAAAGACAATATATTTGGTGTTCAAACTCATAAACTTTGTTGGGTTTTTTTTGCAAATAATAATTAACTTAGAATTTCATGGCTGCAACACGGGCCAAAGTAGTTGGGAAAGGGCATGTTCACCACTGTGTTACATCACCTTTTCTTTTAACAACACTCAATAAACATTTGGGAACTGAGGAAACTAATTGTTGAAGCTTTGAAAGTGGAATTCTTTCCCATTCTTGTTTTATGTAGAGCTTCAGTCGTTCAACAGTCCGGGGTCTCCGCTGTCGTATTTTACGCTTCATAATGCGCCACACATTTTCGATGGGAAACAGGTCTGGACTACAGGCGGGCCAGGAAAGTACCCGCAGTCTTATTTTACGAAGCCACGCTGTTGTAACACATGCTGAATGTGGCTTGGCATTGTCTTGCTGAAAAAAGCAGGGACGTCCATGAAAAAAAAGGCGCTTGGATGGCAGCATATGTTGTTCCAAAACCTGTATGTACCTTTCAGCATTAATGGTGCCTTCCCAGATGTGTAAGTTACCCATGCCTTGGGCACTAATGCACCCCCATACCATCACAGATGCTGGCTTTTGAACTTTGCGTTGATAACAGTCTGGATGGTTCGCTTCCCCTTTGGTCCGGACGACACGATGTCAGATATTTCCAAAAACAATTTGAAATGTGGACTCGTCGGACCACAGAACACTTTTCCACTTTGCATCAGTCCATCTAGGATAATCTTGGGCCCAGAGAAGCAGGCCGCGTTTCTGGATGTTGTTGATGAATGGCTTTCGGTTTGCATAGTAGAGCTTAACTTGCACTTACAGATGTAGCGACAAACTGTATTTAGTGACAGTGGTTTTCTGAAGTGTTCCTGAGCCCATGTGGTGATATCCTTTAGAGATTGATGTCGGGTTTTGATACAGTGCCGTCTGAGTGATCGAAGGTCACAGTCATTCAATGTTGGTTTCCGGCCATGCTGCTTACGTGGAGTGATTTCTCCAGATTCTCTGAACCTTTTGATGATATTACGGACCGTAGATGTTGAAATCCCTAAATTTCTTGAAATTGTACTTTGCGAAACGTTGTTCTTAAATTGTTTGACTATTTGCTCACGCAGTTGTGGACAAAGTGGTGTACCTCGCCCCATCCTTTCTTGTGAAAGACTGAGCATTTTTTGGGAAGCTGTTTTTATACCCAATCATGGCACCCACCTGTTCCCAATTAGCCTGCACACTTTATCAGTATTTATTTCCACCTTTCCCAACTTCTTTGTCACATGTTGCTGGCATCGAATTCTAAAGTTAATGATTATTTGCAAAAAATGTTTTATCAGTTTTAACTTCAAATATGTTGTCTTTGTAGCATATTCAATTGAATATGGGTTAAAAAATAATTTGCAAATCATTGTATTTTGTTTATATTTACATCTAACACAATTTCCCAAATCATATGGAAACAGGGTTTGTAGATAAATAACAACTCTTCTGTTTTTTGTTTGGAATGGAAAAATTATTTATCACAAAAATCAAATTTCTCCATTATTTGGTTTGATTAAAAAAAAGGGAAGAGTAAAAGTCATTATCCATTTTATTAATGTGTGTGAAAAGTGATAGCAGACAAGCTATTGTTTTTTTATTTTTGCAGTTTGTAGTTCTTGTTCACCATCACGATCAACAATATAAGGTTCTGGATCGTAATTCTTCTCAAAGTAATCATTGGTGGCTCTTACAGAGTCTATAAGATTTGTGTCAGACTCAGCAACTTTTTTAACCTTCTGTTGTATGGATTAGAAAACGTTTTTCATCCAAACAGTAAGATATGGACATACTATTAGTAGTCTTTACAGTGAGAGCAGACATCATACAGTAAGCTATCATTTTATTATGTTTGTAGTTTGTACATCTTGTTCACGATCAACAATATAAGATTCTGATCGTAATTTTTCCCAAAGTAATCATTGGTGGCTCTCACAAAGTCTGAAAGATTTGTCAGACTCAGCAACTTTTTTAAGCCTTTGTCGTGTGGATTACAATATGTTTATCATCTAAACAGAAAGGTATGGACATAGTATCAGTAGTCATCACAGTGAGCACAGACATCGTACAGTAAGCTATCGTTTTATTATGTTTGCAGTTTGTAGTTCTTGTTCACCATCACGATCAACAATATAAGGTTCTGGATCGTAATTTTTCCCAAAGTAATTGTTGGTGGCTCTTACAGACTCTATAAGATTTGTGTCGGACTCAGCAACATTTTGAACCCTTTATTGTGTGGATTAGAATATACCTTTTTCATCTAAACAGGAAGATATGGACATACTATCAGTAATCTTCACAGTGAGAGTAGACATCGTACAGTAAGCTATCATTTTGTTATGGTTGTAGTTTGTACTTCTTGTTCACGATCAACAATATAAGGTACTGGATCATAATTTTTTCCAAAGTAATCATTGGTGGCTCTGACAAAGTCTGAAAGATTTGTGTCGGACTCAGCAACTTTTTTAACCTTCTGTTGTATGGATTAGAAAACGTTTTTCATCTAAACAGGAAGATATGGACATACCATCAGCACTCATCACAGTGAGAGCAGACATCGTACAGTAAGCTATCATTTTATTATGTTTGCAGTTTGTAGTTCTTGTTCACCATCACGATCAACAATATAAGGTTCTGGATCGTAATTTTTCCCAAAGTAATCATTGGTGGCTCTCACAAAGTCTGCAAGATTTGTCAGACTCAGCAACTTTTTTAAGCCTTTGTCGTGTGGATTACAATATGTTTATCATCTAAACAGAAAGGTACGGACATAGAATCAGTAGTCATCACAGTGGGAGCAGACATCGTACAGTAAGCTATCGTTTTATTATGTTTGCAGTTTGTAGTTCTTGTTCACCATCACGATCAACAATATAAGGTTCTGGATCGTAATTGTTCCCAAAGTAATCATTGGTGGCTCTTACAGAGTCTATAAGATTTGTGTCAAACTCAGCAACTTTTTTAACCCTTTATTGTGTGGATTAGAATACGTTTTTTATCCAAACAGGAAGATATGGACATACTATCAGTAGACATTACAGTGAGACCAGACATCGTACAGTAAGCTATCGTTTTGTTATGTTTGTAGTTTGTACTTCTTGTTCACGATCAACAATATAAGGTTCTGGATCGCAATTTTTCCTAAAGTAATCATTGGTGGCTCTGACAAAGTCTGCAAGATTTGTGTCGGACTCAGCAACTTTTTTAACCTTTTGTCGTATGGATTAGAAAACGTTTTTCATCTAAACAGGAATATATGGACATACTATCAGTAGTCATCACAGTGAGAGCAGACATCGTACAGTAAGCTATTGTTTATTAGATTTGTAGTTTGTACTTCTTGTTCACGATCACGATCAACAATATAAGGTTCTGGTTCGTAATTTTTCCCAAATTAATCATTGGTGGCTCTTGCAGAGTCTATAAGATTTGTGTCAGACTCAGCAACTTTTTTAACCCTTTATTTTGTGGATTAGAATAAGTTTTTTATCCAAACCGGAAGATATGGACATACTATCAGTAGTCTTCACAGTGAGAGCAGACATCGTACAGTAAGCTATCATTTTGTTATGGTTGTAGTTTGTACTTCTTGTTTACGATCAACAATATAAGGTTCTAGATCATATTTTTTCCCAAAGTAATTGTTGGTGGCTTACAAAGTCTGCATGATTTGTGTCGGACTCAGCAACTCTTTTAAGCCTTTGTCGTATGGACTAGAATACGTTTTTTATCCAAACAGGAAGATATGGACATACTATCAGTAGTCATCACAATGAGAGCAGACGTCGTACAGTAAGTTATTGTTTATTATGTTTGTAGTTGGTACTTCTTGTTCACCATCACGATCAACAATATAAGGTTCTGGATCGTAACTTTTCCCAAAGTAATCATTGGTGGCTCTATATGTGTCAGACTCAGCAACTTGTTTAACCCTTTATTGTGTGGATTAGAATGCGTTTTTTTATCCAAACAGGGAGATATGGACTTACTATCAGTAGTCTTCACAGTGAGAGTAGACATCGTACAGTAAGCTATCATTTTGTCATGGTTGTAGTTTGTACTTCTTGTTCACGATCAACAATATAAGGTTCTGGATCATAATTTTTCCCAACGTAATCGTTGGTGGTTCTCACAAAGTCTGGAAGATTTGCATTGTTGTTGGTAATGATATGGTAATCTGTGGTTCCTACCTCTACATCACACGACCACTTGTCTGGCTTCCTCATTAGCTCTCAAAATGGCTTGGGAATCTCCGTGAGATTGACACTATTTTGATCATATCTATTAACTCGCAAACTTTAAGTCTTTCTGTGTCACACATCAGATATATATGATAATAGCTTCAATATTAAGGCGACTTGTTTTTCCACTCGACTGGTACTTTAAGAAAATTGTGTCATTGGAAGAACAGCATCGAGGCTCAGATCCTTAACATCTCTGGTCACATTTTATGCTGTAGAGTTAGCTTGTACTCTTATTGTCGTCTTCCACTTAAAACCTCACAGTATACTTCTCTGCACAAAGCAGAAGGTTCATTAGGTTAGGAAAATGATTTTTCTGATCTTTTGCATAAACTAAAAGACAGCCTATGTCTATTTGGCTCATTTAGACGTGTTAAAGAGCTGTGGACCTACATATGCAATGGTTTTTAGGTCCTGATCTTGGCCTTGGTTACGGTTTAATCTCGTTAGGGTTAGGTTAGGTTTTCTTTAAGGTTAGGGTTCTGATCTTGACTTGAGTCTAAATAATGTGCAAGTGGATTTTATGCCACCAAATGCAAGAGTTACCTTTGTCTCATCTTTGCCTCAGTTCTGGTATCATCCGTCATGATACACCGCCCTGCCGGGATGAAGGCCAACTATCAACAGGACTATTGCTGGTATTACTACAACTAATTCTACTTCTAAAAAAGGTACACTGCACAACAAAATCATTTTGAAAATGGCAATCTGGTTTCACACAAATTTCTCGTTAGAAACATACTCATTCAAGACTCGGTCAGGACAATATAACTTCCTTTTTAGCTACCTGCTTCCTCCTCGCATTGACAAATCGACATGTCTTCATTTTGTGCATGGACTGTTGAGTGAGGGAGCGAGGGTGGGAAGTATTTTACGAGCAGAACCAGACTATCTTGGGTCTACCACGGATCAGGTCTCGCCGTAGCGGTATCGTTATCCGTCTTTCTTCCCGTCGATTTGTCGCAATGTGAAGAAATTTAGCCATTTTTCATCGGCAGTATGCAATAATGTTTAATTCTGTACACAAGACACGCACCGACTGTGATGTCGCTCTCGTAAACACAATGTTTAATGTCAACATATCAGCGCTACAGTCAAATAGTACACATGTACAGTAGTAGTACCACACAATATAACTCGAGTACTTTGCAGTGCTGAGCAAAACTACACAAGTATGAAGAGAGAATTATGTTGCATATTTGCTCAAATGTTTTGTACTTATTTATATGCTATTTTATTGATAATGTTGGAGTTTGTTCACAGTCTTTTGATCAGGACAGCTTTTTTTCATTTTTGAAACTTTTGCAATTTGATATTTATGTCTTTTCTATTTGTAACGTTGCTATCTTTTGGTGCTTTTGGAACAAATCGTTTGGGTTTTTCCTCACAAAGTCAAAACTCTCACCATGCATTTGTCCTCACGTCGTAATTCTTGTCGTTTATTACGATGCTGTACGCAACGAGCTAACAAATGACACACGTTTATTTGTCGTGTTTTATTCTCATACATTCATGATATTGCGCAGGGAGATGCAATACAACTTGAACACGGTTGTATCAGTGAACTTTGGAAAAGCGCCAGTACTGCCTGTGTTGCTAAGGTAATTGTTCAATATTAGAAAAACACATGTAACAAGATAAATATTGTTGGATAAAACAAGATCATTAAAAAGTAGCACTTCAATAGGCAAAACTAGCCAGCAGTAGTTTAAAATCTAACACTTAGTTGTTATCCCGGACAAGCCCCCAATTATGTCACAGCCGTTTTATCATTAAAAATGGACGTCTAACATAAAAGATGGATGCTTTGGACTTACTTGTTTAGGGAATAACATGTTGCACGAGAAGAGCAAGTCGTGCCATGCAGTGGTAGGCGCCGGGGTAGAAAGCATCTAGAGAGAGAGCAAGAGTGCTTCTGGCTGTACAATCAGACTCTACAGATAAAATAATCAGCAATAGCAAATTTCCCCCAAAATTGTCACGGGCTCTTATGGCGTGCAGCGTTTTGCACCGGTCTCGTAATTCAGACGTACGGGATTGGATTTGCTAATGTATGTTTTAATTGTAAATTTGTTATTTTGCAATTATAATTCAATCCAAAACATACATCAGAAAATGTGTTTATTTTATTCTCAATGTACATGCATGTAGTGACAATAAAAAGTATTTTTTTAATTACAAACCCTGTTTCCATATGAGTTGGGAAATTGTGTTAGATGTAAATATAAACGGAATACAATTATTTATAAATCCTTTTCAACCCATATTCAATTGAATGCACTACAAAGACAATACATTTGATGTTCAAACTCATAAACTTTATTTTATTTTATTTTTTTCAAATAAAAATTAACTTAGAATTTAATGGCTGCAACACGTGCCAAAGTAGTTGGGAAAGGGCATGTTCACCACTGCGTTACATCACCTTTTCTTTTAACAACACTCAATAAATGTCTGGGAACTGAGGAAACTAATTGTTGAAGCTTTGAAAGTGGAATTTTTTCCCATTCTTGTTTTATGTAGAGCTTCAGTCGTTCAACAGTCCGGGGTCTTCGCTGTCGTATTTTACGCTTCATAATGTGCCACACATTTTTGATGGGAGACATGTCTGGACTGCAGGCGGGCCAGGAACGTACCTGCACTCTTTTTTTTTTATGAAGCCATGCTGTTGTAACACGTGCTGAATGTGGCTTGGCATTGTCTTGCTGACATAAGCAGGGGCGTTCATGAACAAGACGGCGCTTAGATGGCAGCATATGTTGTTCCAAAACCTGTATGTACCTTTCAGCATTAATGGTGCCTTCACAGATGTGTGAGTTACCCATGCCTTGGGCACTAAAGCACCTCCATACCATCACAGATGCTAGCTTTTGAACTTTGCGTCGATAACAGTCTGGATGGTTTGCTTTCCCTTTGTTCCAAAAACAATTCAAAATGTGGACTCGTCAGACCACAGAACACTTTTCCACTTTGCATCAGTCCATCTTAGATAATCTCGGGCCCAGAGAAGCCGGCGGCGTTTCTGGATGTTGTTGATAATTGGCTTTAGCTTTGCATAGTAGAGCTTTAACTTGAAAATTATTTGCAAATCATTGAATTCTGTTTATGTTTACATCTAACACAATTTCCCAACTCATATGGAAACGGAGTTTGTAAAAATAACAGTAAATATCAAAGTGTGAAAACAAATGTAACAAGGGACCTCTAAATAAAATTCTGCTTAGGGCCCCAGGTTAAAAGTATCATTCTTCTACTGCGAATACTCACTGAACATGTAGCATGGATTTCCAATAGTAAGCATCAACGTCTTTGATAATACCAACACCCATGTGACCTTGTAGTTATAGAAAGTAACTTAATTTATTTTGCTCTTTTTCAAACAAAACGTCCCCAAGGTTTTAAATGCCTGATAAAGAAATATGACCGATTGTGATGTTGCAAACGCTGCAGGTGTGCAACTGGAATACTGGAGCATGCCTTTCTCAGTTTTCCAATGTTTTGTGTTTATTGACGTGTGTGTAGACCAAGTCGGACAGGACAGCTCCGAGAAACGGTTTGTGGAATGGCTTCATCGCCGTCGATGAGTCTCAAGAAGTTTATAGAGTATGAACTTAATGCAGTGCTTGGCAGTGCGGTTAAAAATAAAAAAAAAGAATGGGAATAAAATCGTTTGATTATTTTTGTGTAAAATATGTTCTTTTGTAGCCCGTCTGTGCTTAAAGTGTTTGAAGAAGCAGGATTATTGCACCTCCATATTTGACAGTAGGTATTGCGAATTTGCCATTTCTCCGCCTCCAAAGATGAAAATGTGTACAAATCATTCAAAAGCTTGCACACTTTTTTTTTCCAGGACTCATTGATACTTTTCGTTCACTGATTCACACCTGCTGCTGCTCGCTAAATTAAGAAAAGGAAACGAGGTAACGTCATTAATTGTGCAACTTTTACTCTGTTTGTATAAATGTTAAATCTCATCACAATTTTCGAGGGGATTCATTTTGAATGTAATTTTAAATGTTAAATGTAAATTAATGAACATGAATGTTAAGACGGAATCTAAATATGGGACTATTCACATATTTTTCAAATACCTACAGGCTTTACACTTTGCGACACATTTAACATTATATTTAACATTTAGATATAGCATTTACATTTAACATTCATATTTATAATTAATATTTATATTTAACATTTAAATTAAAACATTTAGATGTAACATTCAGATTTATGATTAACATTTTGTTTTACTGTATATTTTAATAATTAATTTGATTTATATCCAACATTTAGATTTGGAATTTATATTTAACATTTACATTTAATATTTACAGGACTGTCTCAGAAAATTAGAATATTGTGATAAAGTCCTTTATTTTCCAAACATGAAAATGTCATACATTCTGGATTCATTACACATCAACTGAAATATTGCAAGCCTTTTATTATTTCAATATTGCTGATTATGGCATACAGCTTAAGAAAACTCAAAAATCTTATCTCAATAAATTAGAAGATTTCCTCAGACATAGTAAAAAAGCTGTATGCCATAATCAGCAATATTAAAATAACAAAAGGCTTGCAATATTTCAGTTGATGTGTAATTAATCCAGAATTTTCATGTTTTTAGTTGCATTACAGAAAATAAAGGACTTTAACACAATATTCAAATTTTCTGAGACAGTCCTGTATATTTAACATTAGTTTTAATATTTATAGTTAACTTTCAGATTATATTTAACAGTGTTATAGTATTTTTATGATCTATTTTTATTATTTGGAGTTAAAATATAGATATAAGACTCAGATTTACGATTTATATTAATATGTAACATTCATATTTAGCATTTACATTTATACTTAACATTTGGATTTGGATTTAACATACATATTTAAGATTTAGTAAAAATGTACATGTATCATTTAGATTTTACACTTTGATTTATAATTCTGGTTTATATTTAACATTTAGATTCAACATTTAGATTTAACATTAAGCATTCAAATTGATATTTTACATTTGATGTTGACATTTAAATTGACATATTTATCAATATCTAACACTTGTGACATGATGTAACATTTTGAGTTAACATTTAAATTTATATTCAACATTTAGATCAGGAGTTTCCAAACTTTTTGACTTGGGGGGGCGAGTTGGGCTAAAAAAAAAATTTTAGCCGAGGGCCGAAAGCCTGCATATTTTGCACATGTGTGCGTACGTGCGTGTGCGGTGCCCAGGGCACAGCCAGGCCGGCCAGCGACAGGAACCCCAGAGCTTGCCCCTATGTGCCGCCCGGAAGGTCCAGCATAAGGCCACAGGATAGGACAAGGCATGGGAAAAGCAGGGGACAGCCAGCCCCCAAACTAGCAAGAGACTACAACCCATGCGGGCAGAAAGACGGAATGCCCCGCCCCTAAGGGCCAGAGACTCCCCACCAGCAACCCCACGAGCCCAGCCGCCCCACCCAAGTCGGCTGCCGTAGGACCGCCCAGGACGGAGCTCCGGGAACCCCCCCACCTCACCTGCAAAGACCCCAATGAAAGAGGTACAACATCCAGCAGCTGGCCTGGCGGACCCCCACCCCATGAGGGAAGACAAAAAATTGATCACAGACATGCTGACACACGGCCACACAAGCACTGCAGAATAACCTATCTACGTTGTCTTGTTGTTGATATAAAACCATATAAAAAATAGCATGCCACGTTACACCAGGCTATCGCTAACTGTGTTGTAAAGGACCTAAAAGTAGTTAGATTACTCATTACTAGTAAAAGTAATGGTAGACTGACCATACCTCCTATTTTCCCCAGACATGTCCTATTTTGCGGGGCTGTCTGGGTGGAGTTTTTTAAATGCCTCAAATGTCCTGCATTTTGAGTTAGGGTTGCGTGTATTTTCAATGTACGGCCATGGTTAAGAAAGGGGTTAAAAACAAAACAAATTATGAAGCTGTGCTCACGCAGAAAGAGACAGGGAGAGCTAGAGAGAGAGTGAATGAAGAGTGATTGATTGATTGAGACTTCTATGAGTAGATTGCACAGTACAGTACATATTCCGTACAATTGACCACTAAATGGTAACACCCAAATAAGTTTTTCAACTTGTTTAAGTCGGGGTCCAGGTTAATCAATTCATGGTAAACACTAAGGTGAGTGTAAAGTCAACATTTTTAACTCCAGTAAATGAGTATTTTAGTATTTGCGAGTCCATGGAAACTTGACTTTCCTCGTTTAGTTTTTTTTTTACGGCATTTTGTTTTGTTTAATAAACAGTAATCAAAGCTCATGTCTCGCACGGACTGTTTAGGTCAGGGGTCACCAACACGGTGCCCGCAGGCACCAGGTACCCCTTAAGGACCAGATGAATAGCCCACTGGCCTGTTCTAAAAATAGCTCAAATAGCAGCACTTACCAGTGAGCTGCCTCTATTTTTATTATTTTTTTATTTATTTACTAGCAATCTGGTCTCGTTTTGCTCGACATTTTTAATTCTAAGAGAGACAAAACTCAAATAGAATTTGAAAATCCGAGAAAATATTTTAAAAACTTGGTCTTCACTTTACTTTGCTTCTTATAACTTTCAGAAAGACAATTTTAGAGAAAAAATACAACCCTAAAAATGATTTTAGGATTTTTAAACACATATACTTTTTTACCATTTAAATTCCTTCCTCTTCTTTCCTGACAATTTAAATCAATGTTCAAGTAAACAATTTTTTTTTTTATTGTAAAGAATAATAAATACGTTTTAATTTAATTCTTCATTTTAGCTTCTGTTTTTTCGACGAAGAAAGATTTCTTCAAACTTATGATTAAAATTCAAAAAAATATTCTGGCAAATCTAGAATATCTTTAAAATCAAATTTAAATCTTATTTTAAAGTGTTTTGATTTTCTTTTAAAAAATTTGTTCTGGAAAATCTAGAAGAAATAATGATTTGTCTTTGTTAGAAATCTAGCTTGGTCCAATTTGTTATATATTCTAACAAAATGCAGATTGGATTTTAACCTATTTAAAACATGTCATCAAAATTGTAAAATTAATCTTAGTCAGGAAAAATTACTAATGATGTTCCATAAATTATTGTTTTATATTTTTCAAAAAGATTCGAAATAGCTAGTTTTTCTCTTCTATTTTTCAGTTGAATTTTGAATTTTAAAGAGTCAAAATTGAAGATAAACTATGTTTCAAAATTTAATGTTCATTTTTTCCTGTTTTCTCCTCTTTTAAACCGTTCAATTAAGTGTTTTTTTCATCATTTATTCTCTACAAAACACCTTACGTAAAAATAAAAAAAAATGTACGACGGAATGACAGACAGAAATACCCATTTACATATATATTTATACATATATATATATATATATATATATACACAGTGGGACAAAAAAGTATTTAGTCAGCCACCGATTGTGCAAGTTCTCCCACTTAAAATGATGACAGAGGTCTGTAATTTTCATCATAGGTACACTTCAACTGTGAGAGACAGAATGTGAAAAAAAATCCAGGAATTCACATTGTAGGAATTTCAAAGAATTTATTTGTAAATTATAGTGGAAAATAAGTATTTGGTCAACCATTCAAAGCTCTCACTGATGGAAGGAGGTTTTGGCTCAAAATCTCACGATACATGGCCCCATTCATTCTTTCCGTAACACGGATCAATCGTCCTGTCCCCTTAGCAGAAAAACAACCCCAAAGCATGATGTTTCCACCCCCATGCTTCACCGTAGGTATGGTGTTCTTGGGATGCAACTCAGTATTCTTCTTCCTGCAAACTTGACGAGTTGAGTTTATACCAAAACTGATACATGGATGATACAGCAGAGCAGTGGTTCTCAAATGGGGGTACGCGGACCCCTAGGGGTACTTGAAGGTATGCCAAGGGATACGTGAGATTTTTAAAACATATTCTAAAAATAGCAACAATTCGAAAATCCTTTATAAATATATTTATTGATTAATACTTCAACAAAATATGAATGTAAGGTCATAAACTGTGAAAAGAAATGCAACAATGCAATATTCAGTGTTGACAGCTAGATTTTTTGTGGACATGTTCCATAAATATTGATGTTAAAGATTTCTTTTTTTGGGAAGAAATGTTTAGAATTAAGTTCATGAATCCAGATGGATCTCTATTACAATCCCCAAAGAGGGCACTTTAAGTTGATGACTACTTTTATGTGTAGAAACATTTATTATTAATTCAATCCCTTGTTTATTTTTCAACAAGGTTTTAGTTAGTTTGTATATCTTTTTTTCCAAATAGTTCAAGAAAGACCACTACAAATGAGCAATATTTTTCCACTGTTATACAATTTAATAAATCAGAAACTGATAACATACTGCTGTATTTTACTTCTTTATCTCTTTTTTTCAACCAAAAATGCTTTGTTTCTGATTAGGGCAGGGGTGTCAAACTCAAATACAGAGTGGGCCAAAATTTTAAACTGAACAAAGCCGCGGGCCAAGGTTGTACAAATGAACCTTTTAATAGGGACCCAGCAAGTTTTGCATTAAATATTGAACAAGCAAGGCTTATATAACTTTAATGACATGCAAAATCCACTTTCAAATAATAATAATAATTAAAAAAATATCAATGGCATATCAAATAAAATTTTAATAAAAATGTTATGCCTTTTTTTCTATTTGCAATCTTCTGAGGTAAATATTTTTTTTCCCCACAGGATAATAATACATTTGAAAATAAAATAACAATAATGAATTAACCAAACATTCAAGCCTTGAAGTAGCAAGAGAAAATGCATGACTAAAACGTTAATTATTGGTCAGTTTGCTGGAAGTTTCACGGAATAGTTAGTGCTGCAAGGGGTTCTGGGTATTTGTTCTGTTGTGTTACGGTGCTGATGTTCCCCCGAAATGTGTTTGTCATTCTTGTTTGGTGTGGGTTCACACTGTGGCGCATATTTGTAACAGTGACGACAGGTTGTAGAGTGCCTCAAATGCACGCCCCCAATATAGTTGTCCAGGTGGAAATCAGTAGAAATTCGGGAGAATGGTTGCCCCGGGAGGGCTTCACGGTGGCAGAGGGGTTAGTGCGTCTGCCTCACAATACGAAGTTCCTGCAGTCCTGGGTTCAAATCCAGGCTCGGGATCTTTCTGTGTGGAGTTTGCATGTTCTCCCCGTGAATGCGTGGGTTCCCTCCGGGTACTCCGGCTTCCTGCCACTTCCAAAGACATGCACCTGGGGATAAGTTGATTGGCAACACTAAATTGGCCCTAGTGTGTGAATGTGAGTGTGAATGTTGTCTGTCTATCTTTGTTGGCCCTGCGAGGAGGTGGCGACTTGTCCAGGGTGTACACTGCCTTCCGCCCGATTGTAGCTGAGATAGGCGCCAGCGCCCCCCGGAATAAGCGGTAGAAATGGATGGATGGGGTTGCCCCGGGAGATTTTCGGGAGGGGCACTGAACTTCGGGAGTCTACCGGGAAAATTAGGAGGGTTGGCAAGTATGAGTATTAGCGGTGAATGCGGTGTTACAGCGGCACCGACGCTGTATAACACTGGCAGGCCAGCTCTAATGCTAAATTGATATTGCCTCAAGGGCCAAATTGAATTACACGGGCCAGAGTTTGACACCCATGGATTAGGGGGTACTTGAATTGAAAAAATGTTCACAAGGGGTACATCACTGAAAAATGGTTTGAGAACCACTGGAGTAGAGAATTGGGAGAATGTCATGTGGCCAGATGAAACCAAAATAGAACTTTTTGGTATAAACTCAACTCGTCGGAGAACTTGCACAATCGGTGGCTGACTAAATACTTTTTGGCCCCACTGTATATATACATATATATATATATATATATATGTCTTGATTGGATTATCCAGAGAATAGTGTTTGATACCGTGGTAGAGCACAATATGTATATGTGGGAAAAATCACAAGACTACTTCATCTCTACAGAACTGTTTCATGAGGGGTTTCCTCAATCATCAGAAAATCTCCTGATGATTGAAGGGTTCCCTCAATCATCAGAAAATCTCCTGATGATTGAGGGAACCCTTCATGAAACAGTTCTGTAGAGATGAAGTAATCTTGTGATTTTTCCCACTTATACATATATATATATATATATATATATATATATATATATATATATATATATATATATATATATATATATGTCTTGATTGGATTATCCAGAGAGTAGTTTTCGATACCGTGGTAGAGCGCAATATGTATGTGTGGGAAAAATCACAAGACTACTTCATCTCTACAGAACTGTTTCATGAGGGGTTCCCTCAATCATCAGAAAAGATGAAGTAGTTTTGTGATTTTTCCCACACACACACACATATCTATATATATATATATATATATATATATATATATATATATATATATATATATATATATATATATATATATATATATATATATATTAAAGGTAAATTGAGCAAATTGGCTATTTCTGGCAATTTGAATGATATATGTTCATATTTTATATAGCACTTTTCTCTAGTGACTCAAAGCGCTTTACATAGTGAAACCCAATATCTAAGTTACATTTAAACCAGTGTGGGTGGCATTGGGAGCAGGTGGGTAAAGTGTCTTGCCCAAGGACACGACGGCAGTAACTAGGATGGCGTAAGCGGGAATCGAACCTGCAACCCTCAAGTTGCTGGCACGGCCACTCTACCAACTGAACTATGCCGCCCCATTTATTTAAGTGTGTATCAAACTGGTAGCCCTTCGCCTTATTCAGTACCCAAGAAGTAGGTCTTGGTTAAAAAAGGTTGGTGACCCCTGGTTCAGGTGTTGCGCAGTCTGATTACGTCACAGATCAGACCACGCCCCCTGCACGGCACAACACAATTCCTTTTAGATACACTCGAGTTTCGAAAACGTTTTCGCCGCCATAACTTGCAATGGCAGACGCAGCAGAAAGCAGTGGACAAGAGACATAGCACAACGAGGGAATTAAGAAGCGACAAAAGTTGTCTGAGGTGTGGGAACACTATGCACTAAAACCGAAGGAAAACGCAGAAGTGGAGCTGGCAAGTTCGATGCCGCACCTGTCGAGAAAGCATCCGATTGATGGACGTCCTGAGGCGAGGTAAGTCATCTTTTTTTTCAAATATAAACGCAAAAGTTGTGTTGGTAAAATAAATGTTATTCATTATAATAACTAGGATGTGTTCTTTCTGTTTAAAAGTAACAATGCTATCAGCTGTCGTGTTCAATTAGCCTTTGATTAGCAACCCCGCGAAAGTAGTCGTGCAAAGTTATTCTAGTCATGACACTTGGATAGTTTGCATTATTAAGTCTCTATATCAGGGGTCACCAACCTTTTGGAAACCAAGACCTACTTCTTGGGTACTGATTAATGCGAAGGGCTACCAGTTTGATACACACTTAAAGAAATTGCCAGAAATAGCCAATTTGCTCAATTTACCTTTAACCAGAGGTGGGTAGAGTAGCCAGAAATTGTACTTAAGTAAGAGTACTGTTACTTTAAAGATTTATTATTCAAGTAAAAGTAAGGAGTAGTCACCCAAATATTTACTTGAGTAAAAGTAATAAGTATGTTGTGAAAAAACTACTCAAGTACTGAGTAACTGATGAGTAACCTGATTACGGCAACAAATAATGCACAAAAACATAAAAATAGCAATGAGCAAATTCAGAGCCAGGAATATCTCTTTAGCAACTAAAACAATAATATATTAAATATATATATACATTAAAATAAAAATAGAAAAAATGGCACATTGAGCCACAATAACTTAACAGCACCATAGGCTCAGTAGGCATTCATTGATTTGATTGAGTGATTGAAACTTGTATTAGTAGATTGCACAGTACAGTACATATTCCGTACAATTGACCACTAAATGGTAACACCCCAATAAGTTTTTCAACGTTTATCAACTACTTAATAAATGACCAAGTCGAGGTGATCTACCTCATATATACATGTACATACACACACATATCATTTATACACACACATATCATATATGTATATATATATATATACATACATTTATATATACAGTATATAATTTATATTTATTTATTTTGCCGTTTTTTTTACATGTTAAAGGTGTTTTAATGAATATACATGCATGTTTAACACATAGATTCCTATCTTTCATGTATTACCTGATTCTGATGACTTGCATTGATTGGAATCA
Source organism: Nerophis ophidion (assembly GCF_033978795.1). NCBI lineage: Eukaryota > Metazoa > Chordata > Actinopteri > Syngnathiformes > Syngnathidae > Nerophis > Nerophis ophidion. Next base: position 42,756,136 of record NC_084625.1, read on the forward strand.
GACAGTATTGCTGATAACGTCCACGTTTTCAAATGGAGGAGAAAAAAAGTTCCTCTTTTCTGTCAAATACATGAAAGTCGTCGGTTTTTGGCATCTTATTTGTCCAGCTTCCATATTCGTTTTTATACACTTTACAAGAAATACATTGGCGGCAAACTCCTTAGCTTCCTAGCTTGTTTGCGCTGGTTTCGGAGACTCTTATTTTGTTAGCGCAGGCGCGATGGAGCGGCACTGTTATTGTGAAGACAGGAACTGTGCGATCAGTCTTTAGGCTTTTGACGGGAAGTACGGTTGAAATAAAAAGTTTCTTTTTTCCTTTTCACTTTTGATTGATCGACTGAAACTTTTATTATTAGATTGCACACTACATATTCCGTACAATTGACCACAACTTGTTTAAGTCGGGTCATGTGACCGCCTGGCTCTGTTTGATTGGTCCAACGTCACCCTTGACTGCATGTGATTGGTGAAACGCAGGCATGCGTAGATCCTACTTTGAAGTCTGTCATTAACCAAAACAAACATTAACGGAACGATTAAAAAAAAGTAGCGAGTAGCGAGCTGAATGTAGATAAATGGAGCGGAGTAAAAGTAGCGTTTCTTCTCTATAAATATACTCAAGTAAAAGTATGTTGCATAAAAACTACTCGTAGAAGTACAATTTATCCCAAAAGTTACTCAAGTAAATGTAACGGAGTAAATGTAGCGCGTCAATACCCACCTCTGCCTTTAACTCTGTTATTATTAATAATTAGTGATATTTATCTTTGTGGAAACACTGATCATCTTAATGATTTCTCACTTTAAATATATATAGAAACAGATACATGTTTTTTTTTAAATGGGTTTTTGTGTCTGTCATTCCGTCGTACTTTTTTTTCCCTTCTACAGAAGGTTTTTTGTAGAGAATTAATGATGAAAAAAACACTTCATTGAATGGTTTGAAATAGGAAAAAACACGAAAAAAATGAACATTTAATTTTGAAACAAAGTTTTTCTTTAATTTCAACTCTTTTTTTCCAGCCGGAAAAAAGAAGAGAAAAACTAGCTAATTCGAATCTTTTTGAAAAAAAAAAAATAATAATTTATGGAACATCATTAATAATTTTTCATAAGTAAGATTAATTTTACACTTTTGATGACATGTTTTAAATAGGTTAAAATCCAATCTGCACTTTGTTAGAATATATAACAAATTGGACCAAGATATATTTCTAACAAAGACAAATCGTTATTTCTTCTAGATTTTCCAGAACATTTTTTTAAGAAATTCAAAAGACTTTGAAATACGACTTAAATTTGTTTCTACAGATTTTCTAGATTTGCCAGAATATTTTTTTTAAATCATTTTAATCATAATAAGTTTGAAGAAATATTTCACAAATATTCTTCGTCGAAAAAAACAGAAGCTAAAATGAAGAATTAAATTAAAATGTATTTATTATTCTTTACAATATAAATCATTAATTTACTTGAACATTAATTTAAATTGTCAGGAAAGAAGAGAAAGGAATTTAAAAGGTACAAAGGTATATGTGTTTAAAAATCCTAAAATCATTTTTAAGGTTGTATTTTTTCTCTAAAATTGTCTTTCTGAAAGTTAGAAGAAGCAAAGTAAAACAATAAATGGATTTATTCAAACAAGTGAAGACCAAGTCTTTAAAATATTTTCTTGGATTTTCAAATTCTATTTGAGTTTTGTCTCTCTTAGAATTAAAAATGTCGAGCAAAGCTTGACCAGTATGCTGGTAAATAAATACAATTAAAAAAATAGAGGCAGCTCACTGGTAAGTGCTGCTATTCGAGCTATTTTTAGAACAGGCCAGCGGGCGACTCATCTGGTACTTACGGGCTACCTGGTGCCCGCGGGCACCGCGTTGGTGACCCCTGCTCTATATAGTATCTGTAGAATGTAGGAGTTCCAAGTCCTGCCAATCTGGCACCATAGGCAAGATTTTAGGTGGCGCCCCCCCCCCACATCGGCAGTGAAGTGTATATACTCACAAGAAACCGAATAGCTTTGTCTTTGACCTTTTTTTTACTTAAAGAAAGCAAATTAACAATCAGAATAGTTATCAAGATAAAAAAAAAATATGAATAAATAAATTAATACAAAAAATAAAAATGTAATATATGAAATACAATATTTTAGGGCTGTGAATCTTTGGGTGTCCCACGATTCGATTCAATATCGATTCTTGTGGTCACGATTCGCTAATATATTGATTTTTTTCGATTCGATTCTCGATTCAAAAACGATATTTTTCCGATTCAAAACGATTCTCTATTCATTCAATAGATGGGATTTCAGCAGGATCTACCCCAGTCTGCTGAAATGCTAGCAGAGTAGTAGATTTTTTTAAAAAGCTTTTATAATTGTAAAGGACAATGTTTTATCAACTGATTGCAGTGATGTCAATTTGTTTGAATTATTAAAAGAACCAAAAATATGACTTATTTTATCTTTGTGAAAACATTGGACACAGTGTGTTGTCAAGCTTATGAGATGCGATGCAAGTGTAAGCCACTGTGACACTATTGTTCTTTTTTATAAATATCTACTGATAATGTCAATGAGGGATTTTTAATCACTGCTATGCTGAAATTATAACTAATATTGATACTGTTGTTGATAATCATTTTTGTTTGACTACTTTTGGTTTGTTCTGTGTGGTGTTTGTGTCTTCTCTCAATTGCTCTGTTTATTGCAGTTCTGAGTGTTGCTGGGTCAGGTTTGGTTTTAGAATTGGATTGCATTGTTATGGTATTGCTGTTTAGTGGTTTGTTGCATTGATTAAAAAAAAAAAAATTAATTAAAAAGATTTAAATAAAAAAAAATATATATATTTTTAAAATTAGAATCGATTCTGAATCGCACAACATAAACGATTCGATTCGTATTCGAAAGTCTGTGTTACTCAGCAACAGCCCAGAAACCTGACTGATCTAGAGAAGATCTGTGTGGAGGAGTGGGCCAAAATCTCTCCTGCAGTCTGTGCAAACCTGGTGAAGAACTATAGGAAATGCTTGACCTCTGTAATTGGAAACAAAGGCTACTCTACCAAATATTAATGTTGGTGTCCAAATACTTATTTTCAGCTTTATCACACAAATAAATTGTTAAAAAAAAAAAATATATATATATATAAATATACACATACATATATATAAATATACACATACATATATATACATATATATACACACACACATACATATATACATACATATATATAATATACATATACATATATATATATATCTGTGGCAGGTGGTGCGATTGGTAATACGAGAAAGAGAAGGTGTGAATCTGGTAACAAAGGGAGGAATGGCAAAATGGTAAATAGGTTGTACTTGTACTGTATAGCGCCTTTCTACCACTTTTTAAGGAGCTTCAAAGATGGCGGCGCCCGGACGGGCTGCGACATGGCGGAGCTCTTGCTAAAGATGGAACATTTGGCAGAAATACCGGACAATTCCACAAACTTTATGGCTGGCTCACATCGTGGTCACTCCGTGATCACGTACGACCGCCAGACACTTCTGGATGTGGACATTTCGGGCCGTTTTGGACTGATAGACGCGTGCGTGCTAAACGTGCTAACTAGCATGGGAATACGTCGGCGGCTACATCCAGCGGCCTGTGAAGCAGGGGAGTCTAGTAGCAGCGGGGGCCGTCTACGGAGCAGACGCCAGCGGTGTGATCGGAAACGCGGATGTCGAGCGGGGCTAAAAACAAAGCAGAAGGCTAATCCCCACAGAACACCACTTCCCTCCATCCTGCAGACGGATTTAGATGGAAAATGCGAGACTACTGGTCTGGGTAAGGAGTCAGTTAAATTAGAACAAGTTTTTTCTGCTTTGAGTGTTTCAGAGTTGGACATGTGTTTTACTGAGGTGGCTAACTATGATGCGTGCAGTTTATCAAAGCAACAAACAAACAATCGGAAAATCCCCGTTACTGAGGTGGCTAACCATGATGCGTGCAGTTTATCAAAGCAACAAACAAACAATCGGAAAATCCCCGATACTGAGGTGGCTAACCATTATGCGTGCAGTTTATCAAAGCAACAATCAAACAATCGGAAAATTCCCGTCGTATCAATTCCTAGATATGGTCGTAACTATACTAAATGCACTGGGCATAATAAACACAACATTATTAATATTGCTACTACGAATAATTTGATCAAAAACTCCCTAAAACAGCCCACTACCTATAATATAGGTTTTTTAAACATAAGATCATTGTCTCCCAAAACGTTGTTAGTTAATGATATTATCAGAGACAACAATCTTAACGTCATCGGTCTCAGCGAAACCTGGCTTAAACCAAACAACTTTTTTGCGCTAAATGAGGCATGTCCTCCTAACTTTACACATGCGCATATTGCCCGTCCGCTTAAAAGGGTGGGGGGGTCGCACTAATATACAACGAAAACTTTAACCTTAGTCCTAACATAAATAATAAATATAAATCGTTTGAGGTGCTTACTATGAAGTCTGCCACACCGCTGCCTCTACACCTGGCTGTTATCTACCGCCCCCCAGGGCCCTATTCGGACTTTATCAATGAATTCTCAGAGTTCGTTGCTGATCTAGTGACACACGCCGATAATATAATCATAATGGTGGACTTTAATATCCATATGAATACCCCATCGGACCCACCGTGCGTAGCGCTCCAGACTGTAATTGATAGCTGTGGTCTCACACAAATAATAAATGAACCCACGCATCGCAACGGTAATACGATAGACCTAGTGCTTGTCAGGGGTATCACCGTCTCCAAAGTTACGATACTCCCGTATACTAAAGTATTGTCCGATCATTACCTTATGAAATTCGAGGTTCAGACGCATGTTCGTCAAACCAATAATAATAATAACTGCTATAGCAGCCGCAACATTAATACAGCCACAACGACAACTCTTGCTGACCTACTGCCCTCGGTAATGGCACCATTCCCAAAGTATGTGGGCTCTATTGATAACCTCACTAACAACTTTAACGACACCCTGCGCGAAACCATTGATAACATAGCACCGCTAAAGATAAAAAAGGCTCCAAAAAAGCGCACCCCGTGGTTTACAGAAGAAACTAGAGCTCAGAAATTATTATGTAGAAAGCTGGAACGCAAATGGCGCACGACTAAACTTGAGGTGCACCATCAAGCATGGAGTGATGGTTTAATAACTTATAAACGCATGCTTACCTTAGCTAAAGCTAAATATTACTCAAATCTCATCCACCGTAATAAAAACGATCCTAAATTTTTGTTTAGTACGGTAGCATCGCTAACCCAACAAGGGACCCCTTCCAGTAGCTCCACCCACTCAGCTGATGACTTTATGCAATTCTTTAGTAAGAAAATTGAAGTCATTAGAAAGGAGATTAAAGACAATGCGTCCCAGCTACAACGGGGTTCTATTAACACTGACTTGATGGTATATACGGCGGATACTGCCCTCCAAAATAGTTTCTCTCGTTTTGAGGAAATAATATTAGAGGAATTGTTACAACGTGTAAATGGAATAAAACAGACAACATGCTTACTTGACCCTCTTCCTGGGAAACTGATCAAGGAGCTCTTTGTATTATTAGGTCCATCAGTGCTAAATATTATAAACTTATCACTCTCCTCGGGCACTGTTCCCCTAGCATTCAAAAAAGCGGTTATTCATCCTCTTCTTAAAAGACCTAACCTCGATCCTGACCTCATGGTAAACTACCGACCGGTGTCTCACCTTCCCTTTATTTCGAAAATCCTTGAAAAAATTGTTGCGGAGCAGTTAAATGAACACTTAGCGTCTAACAATCTATGTGAAACCTTTCAATCCGGTTTCAGGGCAAATCACTTCACGGAGACAGCCCTCGCAAAAATGACTAATGATCTATTGCTAACGATGGATTCTGATGCGTCATCTATGTTGCTGCTCCTCGATCTTAGCGCTGCTTTCGATACCGTCGATCATAATATTTTATTAGAACGTATCAAAACACGAATT